>NC_051178.1:161308803-161346385 GCF_013339695.2 Rhipicephalus sanguineus | reverse complement strand
CACCATCTGTCCCAACAGCCACATTTCGATGTTCGTCACCATTTTTACGATAACTGAAGAAAAAATTTTGCCACATTAACCCGCTTCACCGCTTTGAACCTACATTTGCAGGCATGACTTGTATATTCTCAGAAGCATCATCAGTTCCCTCAATCGATGCCTATGCTTGTGCAAAACCGGATTCCTGAGCTGACCTCAGAATGCTGCCTTAATAGCAAGCGGTTTAATCATGTCACATAGGACTTTGTTCCTGGCTCATCGTCCTTTGTATTATTAAGTACCTTATCTGATTCCTAAAGAGAGTCGGTGAGAAAGTTAATTTCTGCGGCTTCACCATAAACTTTCTGAACGCGAAAACCTGGCCCAAGTTCAAAATTTTTGTCCGCACGGCGTGTGCCAACTGTGAGCGCGTTGCTTCTAAGATATACGCCCTGTATGAGAGTATCATGAATGTGCGCTAGCAAGCACATGCGCGTTTGCTAATGCGCATACACCTACAAAGCAGTATACACATTAACGGTGTAAGCCCTACAACCGCGTGTTTGTTTAATCAGTGCCAAATGGAAGCGCATGTCGCTGTGCAAACAGTCTGGTTGTTTGGCGTAGAAGCACAGCTGCGCTTGGAAAAACCGAAGTCCGTTTCTGCCCGCAGAGAGTGCTGTGCCAGAGAAGGTTCATGAAGCTTGGACACAGTAACACAGTTCGTGACCACTGCGGTTCTCATGCGGCATTAGTGCAGCAAAAGATTGCTGCATTCTTCACAAGATTATCCGTAGCATACATTCACATGTAAACAAGCATCACTGAATGGGTTGAAATTTTACTTCAACACCTGATAACTTTCCTGTATATATATATTATATATATATATTATATAATATATATTATATTATATAATAATATATATATATATATACGTCATCGTCGTTTATTACGACGTAACGACGAAACTGTGACCGCAGACCTTTCCGTTCTCGTGGACGGACAACGTGACCGCCTTAGTTTGACACCGGTGCCGACTTTTCTATTATAAGTGAAGACCTCGCCGTACGCCTCAAGAAAGTAAAGACGCCGTGGACGGGACCTCACCTAAGGACCGCAGGAGGCCAGTTACTGATGCCTATCGGAAGGTGTACAGCGAGAATCAACATCGGTGGTTCTTCTTTCGTGGCGGCGTTCGTTGTTCTCGCCTCATGTTGCAAAGACTAATTATTGGGATGGATTTCTTGAGAGAATATGGCGCCGTCATCAACATCCCGGACAGTTTAATAACGTTTCGCAACAGCCCTGGTTTAGTCGATTGTTCAGGGGCGACGCATGAACCTCTGCGTCTAACTGATGATGATGTGGTCATCCCGCCACGGTCATGCACTCTTGTTTCGGTGGCAGGGACGCACCGTTCGACGGCGAAGGCATTGCAGACCAATTAGCTCGCTGCTCTTTAGCCATGGCATTTCAGTTGCTCGAAGTATTGTCATGTCACTGCTGGACGCACGAACTTGCTCCTCGCCAACTTTAGTGCTGAGCGCCGGCACCTTCCTAAGGGCACAGCCGTCGCTTATTTTGACAATATTGTAGAAGTCCAAGGCTGTTTATCGATACTGGACGAAGCGCCTAACAAGAATCGGCACCCGTTCTTGACGTTGGTACTACCTTGCCAAAGGACGAACGAAAGAGACTTCTTGAGCTGCTAGCCGAATTCCAGGACTGCTTTTCATCGACATCACGAGTTGGCCGTACGCCGCTAACGATGCATCGAATAATTACCGAAACACGGCGAGACCTATTCACCAGAATCCCTATCGTGTGGCTCTCAAGGAACGCGAAGTGATACAGCAACAAGTAGCGAAAATGCTTGAAGATGACGTGATTCAGCCATCACAGAGCCCCTGGCATCACCTGTAGTCCTAGTCAAGAAAAGGACGGCACCCTGCGTTTTTTGCGTGGACTACAGGAAGCTGAATCAAGTGACCAAGAAAGATGTGTACCCGCTTCCACGTATCGATGACTCGCTTGACAGACTTCGACACGCTCGCTACTTTTCTTCAATGGACTTGAGGAGCGGATATTGGCAAATCGAGGTAGATCCAAGAGACCGGAGAAAACGCTTTGTGACACCAGATGGTTTATACGAATTTAAAAGTCTTGGCCCTTCGTTTGTGTTCAGCGCCCGCTACCTTTCAAAGGCTCATGGACACCGTCCTTTCGGGGTTGAAGTGGAAAACCGGCTTGGTTTATCTTGACGACGTCATTTGTCTTTTCCGCAACTTTTGACGAGCACCTCAAGAGACTGGAAGTTGTTTTACGAGCCATAAGGTCCGCGGGCCTGACGTTAAAGCCAGAGAAATGTCACTTCTGTGTTGAAGAGCTACAATTTCTTGGTCATGTCGTCAGCCACGCAGGGCGTTCGGCCCGATCCTGAAAAAAAATTGCCGCCGTTGCACAGTTCCCGGTACCGTCCGATAAGGCTGTCGGCGCTTTCTGGCCTTTGTGCCTATTATCGGCGGTTTATCGCAGACTTCGCACGCATTGCGTCAGCCTTTAAACTCGGCTCACGGGGACGACGTCGCCTTTCAGTGGAATGACGAACAGGAAGCTGCGTTTAATGATCTGCGCCAACGTCTTCAAACCCCCCGTGCTTGCCCACTTCGACGAGGAGCCCCCACGATGCTTCACACAGACGCTAGCAATGTGGGTCTGGGAGCTGTGCTAGTGCAGCGGCAAGAGGACACGGAAAGAGTCATCGCCTACGCAAGCAGAACACTAACACGCGCAGAGGCTAATTATTCAACAACAGAGAAAGAATGCCTCGCCGTGGTATGGGCAGTTATGAAAATTTCGCCCGTATTTGTATGGGCCGCCCCTTCAAAGTTATTAGCGACCATCATTCACTCTGTTGGTTGACTAATCTTAAAGATCCCACCGGTCGATTAGCGCGTTGGAGTCTGAGGCTGCAAGATTTGATATGACAGTCGTACACAAGTCGGGGAAGCGACATATGGACGCCGACTGCCTGTCCCGATCACCAATACAGTCGGCTTCTCTACCCGATGAGGATGAAACTGCATTCCTTGGTGTCCTCGACACGTCCACAGATCGCCCAACAACAACGTGACGACCCTGAGTTGCTTGGTTTAATTAATTACTTAGACGGACAATCTCAGAATGCACCCAGAGTTTTTGCACGAGTATTGCCGTCGTTTTGTTTACGGAACAGCGTCCTTTACAAAAGAAACTTCTCGTCGATTGGACCTCCCTATTTGCTCGTCATTCCTGCAAACCTTCGTACTGAAGTGCTTCAAGCATGTCACAAACGAGGTGACTTCTGGTCATTAGCTACACACGCACATTGGCAAGAGTTCGGCAAGGATACTACCTGGCCAAGGCTCGCCACAGCCTTGAAGCACCACATTCGTACTTGCCTCGAATGCCAGCGACGCAAGTCGCCTCCGACGAAACCGGCCGGCCTGCTGCAACCTGTTCAAGTCCCACAAACACCATTTGCCCAGATCGGAATGGATATTTTGGGTCCACTGCCTACTTCTACTGCAGGGAACCGCTGGGTATCGTCGCAACGGATTATCTGACCCGTACGCCGAAAACAAAGGCAATCCAAGAAGTACAGCGGCGGAAGTTGCGAGATTTTTCATAGAGAAATGTTGTACTGCGACATGGTGCCCAGCCGTCGTGATTACAGACCGCGGAACCGCATTTATGGCAGCTCTTTTAGACCATGTCTTGATGTTAAGTGGCACGACTCATCGTAAGACAACTGCCTACCACCCGCAAACGAACGGATTACAGAGCGCTTAAACAAGACTATTGAGGACATGCTTTCGATGTACGTGGATGTCCAACATAAAAATTGGGACGAAAATCTTGCCCTATATCACGTTCGCATACAATACAGCTAAACAAGAAACGACTCGCATGAACTCCATTCAGCCTCGTTCACGGACGGGAGGGTACGGACGATGTTGGATGCGAATGTTACTACACGAATGGGACGACGTCGACACGGACGCCGACGTGTTTACTCAACGCGCGGAAGAAGCTAGGCAGCTCGCACGCTTGCGAATCCGCCAGCAACAAGGACTACGATGCAGGCCGCTAATAATGCCCACCGCAGAATAGTAACCTACGCAACCGGCGACCGAGTGTGGGTTTGGACGCCCATACGAAAACGTGGACTGTCCGAGAAAACTGTTAAGGCGTTTACTTCGGGCCATATCGTGTATCGCGACAGCTGAGTGACGTAGCCTACGAGGTCGTCCCCGACAGTCCCTATTGCACAAGGCGTCGCCAGCACCGGCCAGAACTCGTGCATGTGGTACGCATGAAGCCCTATGTCACCGACTGACTGTGCGCCTCCGTAAAACGGTGGTTCTGGTTTAGCATCGGGCCGATGCTCTGTTAAGGAGAGGCAAGTGACACGTGTTTAAACATAAACGACGATGACGATGGTGAGGTTTCACAGACTCCGGTAGTGGGACAGTAGCTTCAGTGTAAAAGGACGAGGAAGACGTTTTTTCTGTTCAGCTGATTTCAACACGCTGCTTCTCTGTCGCAAGTTGTCCTTGTTTGTTCGCGTTTGCACCGCGACAATATATATATATATATTATATATATATATATAGTATAGATATATATATATATATATATATATATATATATATATATATTATATATTATAAGCAAGGAGTATGGAGTATATGAAAATACAAACTGGCAATTTAAAATGCATGACAACCGTTCTAACCCTATAAAGTTCATATTGGGAAATGGATATTCTACACAGAAAAATATTGACAAAACGAAAAGGAAACGGTACTTTTGCCGTGAATGTTGACCCCGTTATGCAGCACCGCTTCGAATCACATGCTGGAAAAATAATTCCCGTTTGTTTCTGCCGGAACCTCCGATATTGCTTTCTAACCCTTAAAATCACACCTAATAGATACCGACTCCTGGGGAGAAGCCTGGCTTGACACCACTCCAGAGATGATCTCCTAATGAACTTAAATGGCCGCTCATTACACTGTGCGAGAAGATACATATTGGATTGAAGCGTGCTAGAGGCGAACGTATTTAATTACGCGCACTTGCACGGATAAGCCATAGCCTTGACGAAAGTTTCCGCGCTGTTATCGCTCCATTTGCAAAGCACGGGGACGAGTGGTCCGCGGAGCCCGTCTCTACCGCAGCCGTTAATAAAACGACGCTTACGGACTCGAAACCTATCACTGAAGTGCGGTCTTCGGAAGATGCCTCCCCGTACAACGACCTTCCCAGCCCTCGTGGCTTCAGGTGAAGGAAGAGATTTCCTATTCAAGTGCAGCTCGTATATCGTTCGCGATACTTCGCTGGCGAAACCAGTCGTCGCGTGAGCGGGCGACATCCTGTAGCCTTGGCCTGAATGTGATTTAATGAATTAGCCTGGCGCTCTATAGCTTTGAACTACGTCCTTTGGGGACGATGCGACTTCGCGCTATGTCAGCTATCCCCGTCACATAGCGTCTCCGCACATTCTGTTGGCGCGATTTTTTCCTTACAATGAAGCGCCTACCTTTACCCACATCGGTTTTTCGTCCTCACTTTTTTCTTGATGAGTGAGACACGGTAACCAGCGGCATGGGAATTCTATACCGGGAGTTAGTTACGTTTGGGAGATTCTCGCTTTAGCTCCGGCTTGTATCTTGCTTGTATCTTGCCAGTATATTAGCGTGGACCAAAGGGGCACGAATTAGACGCGCGTTAGGTTCCGTGAAGGAGGAGGAGGAGAAATGAAAGGAATGAAAGGCCAACCAGACGCGCATCTGGTTTGCTACCCTGCACTGGGGGGAAGGGCTGAAGGGATTAAATGAAAGAAAGAAGAGGGAACAAAGCACGCACTGTAAAAGAGTAGTTGCTGTAATACATAATTTAGCGCATGGTGAAGTTTGATGCACGTTCTTCTAGTAACAATTTCTCAGCAATATGTCACGTGCGAAAAGCCTCTTTTTTCTGTTCCTCCGTGCTCTGCATGTGAAGATTTCGATCCTGTCTCCAGGCTTTTTCATCACATAATTTCCATTGTTCTACGTGCCAACATTACCTTTTGATTTTAAGGCACGCTGCAGCATGATCTCGGGACCAAATGAACCACATGGGAGCCTTTAATGTGCACTCAAACTAATGTTCCTTTTTTTTATTCCGCCTCCATCTAAACGCGGCTGCCATGGCAAGGATTGAACCCGCGCCCTCGTGCTTAGGCGCTTAGCAGAAAAGCCGCTTTTACTCTTTGTGTTTTTTTACTTCTTTCGGTGCTGTCTTATACGGTGAACCTGTTGGATAGGACCTAAGGCCACTTGCAACGATTCCGCATGGAGAAGGCGCTGACATCGAGGCTATGTTATCGACAGTGGTCGTTAATACATCTGTAGAGGCGCTGCGAGCTCCGTTTCTGTTTGTCTCGGTGTTCAAAGCGTTTTCCTGAAGACTTGAGCTGTTGGTTTCGTATATATGACTGTGGCTGCCTGCCGTAACACTCCTCCGCCAGGGGATGCTAAAAATCTGTCAGTGACTGACGTCATCCTATGGTCATGCAGATTGAAGGGCTTGTTTTTGTAAGGCCAAATTTCTGTTTTCTGAATACCTGTGGTTATGTTGTTTTGTATGAGCCATATAATGCATAGGCGGCTGCAACTAGTTCTCCAACGTTGTAGTCAGAGACGGCCTTCCTTGGGCTATTAATAATGCACTCATTACAAACAGCATTTTACCGTGACAGAGAGAGAAGCAATACAAGAAAGGCAATGAGGTTAAGTAGACTACGTCCAGTTTCCTGTCTTACACATGGGGAGGGGAATAAGGGAGTGAAAGAGAGAGAGACAGACGACCGCACTTCCGAACACGCACACAGTGCAGCTTACCACAGGCGGTCACTCTATTCTGTTATCTTCAAGTACTGCAGGAGGTCTCGGGTGGCTTTCTGAGCAGATGAGCTGTGAAGCCAGGCTCCCAAGACCTTTCCTGCAGTAAAAGGCTGATCATCGAACATCCTAAGGGCACAAGGAAGAGTCCGGTGATGTTGTTCAAGTTCGGGACAGCGGCACATAGGTGATCAATAGTCTCTACGCAGTTGTAGTTATCGCGCATAAATGAGTTCGCCAGACCTGTGCGATAGCTGAATGGGTTGGTGAACGCTACATCGACACACGGCCGACACAGCATTGTAGCGTCACGTCGAGAAGTCTTTATTGGCAGTTGTAGCTGTAGCAACGAATCAAGATGAAAATCTTTAATGAATTTGTTTTCCAAGCGACGATTGGTGTTAAGCCGAGAATCCCAGTGCGTTAGCGTAGCATTATGCGCAATGGGGCGAAGTTATCTTGCAGTGTCTACTCTTCACAAGGGTATGGACAGTGTGGGAATATCGTGGGCAAAACAGGAAGCGTCGTCGGCGAGGTGGTTACCACTGATAATACAATGTTCCAACAGCCACTGTAAATCTATTCCATGTCCTTGGTTAGCGGCGCGATGATAAACTTTGTTAATATGAGACACCAACTGTTGGTAGTTTCCACGTAGTAGACTTCTCGCTCTTTGAAGGGCTGCCTTGAAGTCGCAGAATATAGCCCGTCTACTGGGGGCCCCAATGGTATTTATTGTGCAAGAATCCTCTAGTTGTACGGAGAGAGAGAGAGAGATAAAAGCGAAGGAAAGGCAGGGAGGTTAACCAGGTTGCACCCGGTTTGCTACCCTACACGGGGGAAGGGGGAAGGGGAGAAAAAAGAATAGAGAGAGCAAGGAGGAAAGAGGGAACAAGTAATACGCGCACAGTGTTCACCGCACACACACAGATAGTCACAACCGAGAAATATTTGACATCGCTTCCTCTGCGGTTGTCTAGAAGTAGGCGTTAAAAAAGGCTTGCAAGGACTGGCTCCAAGGAATCCAGAACTTGCAGAGCACATTGAGCTGACGGAGTTGTCATTCCGTTGAGGAGAGTGCGCATCGTGGTCATGAGAGACCTCAGCACAGCGAGGACTTGTAGGTTTTGTCGTGGCAATCATCTGTGGACGATGATGTACATTGCGGGCCATTCTGCATCGGCTCTTTATGACTGCGCAGTGGTGGCAGTGAGGGCCACGCGACATCCGCCGCCGCTTTCAAAGCCTCTGCGTCTTTCCGGCTCTCCGATTGTGATGCAGTGGGCGGTGGTGGTGGCGGCATTGGTGGTAGCTGTCGCTTCGGAGAAGTCTGGCGGTCTGTCGGAGTAGGAGATCGCGTTGTCCGTCCAGATTGAGCAGCAGTAGCCTTAGACCTTCGTCGCCGACGCGAGCGTCGTTGTCTATTTCTCACCACATCAGCGGCCTCTTTGTGCGTTGAGCCGTCCCGTACCATCTGTTTCATGACGCTCCATTTCTTTTTCACCAATGGACAGTCCCTTGATGAGGCTTCGTGTGATCCATGGCAGTTGGTACACTTCAGGGCAGTTGCTTGTGGCTTGTGGCTTGTGGCTTGTGGCTTGTGGCGACCTTCCAATGCTCATCAAGGAAGTTAGTGATCATAGCAACATACTCCAAGTCTCACGTCTGGGCAACTCGCGTTGCGTAAAGATTGTCTTCAAAGGAGACATATTGCCATCCCACGTGAAGGTGGGACACTTTCGTCACGTGGTCCGTTTATTTACACCAAGACCACTCCAGTGCCGTAAATGTCAAAAAATGGGTCATGTGAGTTGTACGGAGATTTCAATGGTCCATATAAGGGTACATCAGGTGGCCGCAAGGCGGCTACAGTGTGGAAGAGAGATAGGCAGGATGGCGCCACTATCTTTAACCTTGTTGAAGGTGCTGGTGCTGACATGTCTTTCACGACTGTCCAAAACTTAAAGAATGGGTTCTTCCTTGGTGCACTTGGTATGTCTCACAATACTGTATGTCTCGTAGCGCTTCCTAACAATGTGTGCTAATGTCAGTAAAAACAGTTCGCCGGGCATCCATGCCGATCTGTTTGCCAAACCAAGGCTTTCAGCCGGGATGTCCTAAAAAAAAAATCTTTCAATCTCACCCGTGGAAAAATTTAACATCGACGGCAGAGTTTTTCCTATAGTGTTGACAGCACACAAAACGGTCACCAATTTGCCGCAATATGCTGATGTGACATGACCATTTGGCTCCTGTCCACGTGCTCCTACTCTATACTTACCGACTTTAAAGTGCGGATCACTCTAGGGGCCTGGGCTGTCGTCTCATATCGTCGCTTAGCATTGCGCTCAAAGTACCGAAATAGGTCAAAAGATGGCGCTACAGGTTAAATCAATACCAAAATAGGTCGGAAGAGGACGCTACAAGTCAAGTCAATAACAACATAGGTCAAGAGAGGGCGCCACTGCATCACAAATGAAGGTCCTCTTTCCCACCATGGACGCCGCGCAGGCGGCACGTAGGAACGCCAGCACGTGTCTGCCCGTGAACGCCAGCGTCGCCGAAGGGCTAATTCGTCTGTCCGAACCAGCGAAGCGATAGCGATAGTTAGACGCATATCTGCAGGAGAGAAGCTGGGGAGAAATGCCGGCAAAGGCGAGGTAACCCTCAGCTTCGAAAGACCCAGACGCAGGCCGAACGCCAACAAAAACAGGTGAACCTGCAGCTTCCACTCAGACAAACACAAGTCAAGCCGCAACAGAGGCTGGCGAATTCTCAGTTCTGTTGCTTAGTCTGCCCAATTTTCACGGTATGGAACTGGCACAAATTTTTTTCTGGCATCGCAAACCTGGTACAGATATATCCTTTGAAAAAATTCCACAGCATATCCACGGGGTGAATGATGATGAGTGGGGCGAAGCTCTCGTACGGCAGGATCTTGGCGGCGGCGTCGCGCAGCTTCACGCCCAGTACGTCATCAGCGACGTGAGATCGAGCCGGTTTATACTAAAGCGTTGATGAGAGTCATGGCGACTTGCAGCTCACTTTAATTTTACATGTACGTTGTGAATTTTTATTGTTTAATCACGCACAGGAGAAATCTCACCAGGCACTACTTTGGAGGTAAACAATGGCTGCTAATGGGGAATGAGAGACAGAAGAAGTCGGCTTTTAGCTAACACTTACACTTCTACTTCTACTAACGTTTCCTACTGGAACATGCCAATGGCTGCTAATGGGGAATGAGAGACAGAAGAAGTCGGCTTTTAGTTAACGCGCACGCTGCGAATTTTTATTGTTCAACAACGCACAGGAGAAATCTCCCACCGGCACCACCTTGGAGGTCAAGAGCGTTAGGACTGGTTACGCACTACCACGGGGACGAACGGGTGCCGCTTTAAGGAGCCTTGCCCCTAAAAGGGACCATTTGGATTCATCAGTTATCACGCAGGAATGCACAGCTTTAAAACGCATTGAAACACAGCTGAGAATGATGTAGGGAGAGACGTTGTTGGGTGAGTTAGTATTTACATGAAGAAATAATTGTAGCGCCCAAAAAGACCCCCACAAAGAAGAAGATAAGACCACCTCAAATATACTAACAGCTTTATTTGGTAGGCGACGAGGAACACTTCATATATATTCCAAGTTTGATCATGCGTGACCACAACGAATAGGCTACAACCAATGAGTTTACTGGCTTGAGCATTCTACAGTGGTCTCTACAGTGTCTACTTCAGTCTCTATGGTGCACAGAAGGGTGTGCAGTCATGTCCTCATTTACTTTGTAAACTCAGTCTTACTTCATTAACACGTCAGCCATTCCGTCCTATATATCGGACTTCCCGCAAGTCAGGGTTATCTCTTATTCCACACCGTGGCGCGCTTTACATAGGACCTGTGAAGTCCCTGATAAGGACCTGGTGTGATTCAATTGGCATTACAACTTAGGGTTACCCGTGATGCTGAAAAACAAACCTTTGTGGTAGCTGTAGTAATTAACGGTGAAAGCGTAATCAGAGAACGAGGTGTGATAGCCAGAAGAGCGTCGCATATTGGACGCAGAACTTGGTCGCCATCCCGCGGCATGTTAAAATGTGATTGAACACCACGGCCGGACTAGAGGGAAACGCAAAGCGCGTCGTGCCACCCCGGTAGCCCGGCTGCGATTTTTCTCGGAGCGAGCGCGTGAGCATGGAACGCGCTGTTACAGCTAGGTGAGGCAGGCGCGCGTCGCAGAAGCTCCTTAAAGCGGCACCCGTTCGTCCCTCGTAGTCGTAGGGCGTAACCAGTCGTAACGCTAGTACCAGATCTTGATCTCCAAGGTGGTGCCGGTGGGAGATTTTTCCTGTGCGTTGTTGAACAATAAAAAATTCGCAGCGTGCGCGTTAACTAAAAGCCGAATTCTTCTGTCTCCCATTCCCCATTAGCAGCCATTGGCATGTTCCAGTAGGAAACGTTAGTAGAAGTAGAAGTGTAAGTGTTAGCTAAAAGCCGACTTCTTCTGTCTCTCATTCCCATTAGCAGCCATTGTTTACCTCCAAGGTAGTGCCTGGTGAGATTTCTCCTGTGCGTGATTAAACAATAAAAATTTTGTTCAAGACGCCGTTGATTGATGAAATAAACCAACGAAAGACGCCAGATGTTTTCTAAAGCAATGGTTTTCTAAACAACGAAAATTCACAGCGTACATGTAAAATTAAAGTGAGCTGCAAGTCGTCATAACTCTCATCGAACCTTTAGTATAAACGCGCCCGATCTTACGTCGGTGATGATGTACTGGGCAGAATTCACGGAAGATTCACGGTTTACCGATGAACCTCCGCAGCTTCGCCCACTCATCATCATTCACTCCGTGGATGTGCTGTGATTTTTCGTTTGTATTAGCGTGATGCTGAGCCAGGTCGACGCTTTTACGACGCTTGGGCAAAGGTCGCCACCTCGCGGTGTGAACTTTTATTGAAAACGCGCCGAATGGGACGGACGCGTAAACGCGTTGCAGGTGCTAGTCGCGGAGGCTACAGCAATGACGAATTACTTTACCTTACCACTCCCAGAGGTCAACACCACCCAGGCGACCGGGAGAGTGGTAGATATAAAAGGCGCGTTCGTAAAGCGTCCAGAGTCTGTGACCGTGGCGCAGTGGATAGCATGCCCTACATCTGTTGTTGCGGGCCGAGCGGTCATGGGTTCGATGCCCGTTAACGGTAGCTTTTCTTCTTTACCATCTGATTGTGTATATTTTTTCGACGTCATTTCCGTGACGGAAATACGTCACTGAAGTCTTGGTGGACCCCGGCCACGGTGTAAGATATATACCCTTTAGGTGAGGACACTCGCGAGACGCGATCGACCAGATAAAGTAACAACGCCGAGAGCCCGTCGGACCGCTGACGGCAGCGGATACCTACCGGCGGGATGATGCAACTTCAACACAAAAACGCGTTCCCGAAGCAACTGGCGCTTCGCGGTTAATCTGAATTTCCTAGTCAGCGAACGCGGCTACGGCACGCCAGCAACTCAAGTTAGAAACGCATACCGCGTTTTTCACGAGCATGCAGCGGACGCCGGCGTTGCCGCCGACTGCGTCGGCTGCTATGGGCCTAGTGCGCTGCAGTTTTGACTGAACAAGTGGCGCCGCCCGCGGCGCGGCGCGTTTCTAGTCAGTCGCGGCTGAGAGCGGGTGCCTACGGGCGGAACCATAGCAACTCGAAAGGACGAAGCTAATTCGCGGTGAAACAGGTGTGCAACTATGTATTGTGGCGTGTATCGCTGTCGCAACAGCTACAGAAACACTGTCGTTAAGCTGCCAGAAATAAAATTATATGGATTTCTATGGAAGGCTCACGAGAACGAGCGATGACAGCGTCTGATAAGGGCGGTGCGACGTGCGAGATAAACAGACGCTCTTAATTTTTTAATGCTTTCCTTGCTATTACTGCGCATATTTGCTCGTTGTGGTCATAAAGTCTGCCTTCTTTTTAGCCCCGATGGAGGTCTTAGGCAGCTCGTGAAGCACCGAAACCGCATATGCAGTGCCCACTTCTTGCGCAATGATGAGAGAAGCTCGAAAGCGCTGCATTCTGCCTGTGTGTTCCGACACGTTTTCCTGCGTGCTATGGGAAAGGTGACAGCGTGACCCTGCGACGAAGCGTTAAACATCCTCGTATCTAGAAGGGGACGCGGCGATGGCCAGAGCCACGCGCATGACAGGTCTGTGCAGGATGTGTGCTCGCACTTGTTGACAAACATATACAAGGCGGCGACGAGCTTGCTTACACCATCTTCAGCGTCCACCCTTGCATCTGCACCTAGCTCCCACAATGTGCAATTGAGTCTATAGACGGCTGGGAAAATGTGCAGAAATCATCGAAAAGTCCGAAGGGAACGAGCCAGTGTAAAAAAAGAAAGTGAGAGGAACGAACGTTTTTTCTCTTGCTTAGCCCAAACATCAACTAACGCACGCAGACTGAAAAATAGCGAGAAGCCCTGCTGAATAGCGAGAATGGATGGAAAAGTCAAATGTAGCTCTTCGCGTAATGGATGAGGGAAGAAAAAGCACGAGCCGAGCGTGCCGAGCGTTGGCGATGTTGCCGGATGGAGGCGCATCTTCGTCAAAATGCCTTTAATTTAATGTAAATATTAGAAGACCTTGATAAAACTTTGATAACCTGAAGGAGGACGTCCTAGTCGACGCTCTTCACACACTTGCAAATGACTTCGAAGGGCCCCTTTGCTGACACAGTTTGCTCCCTGACGCCGCAAACATGGTTAGCGGCGTAAAGATCACTGCCGCGAAGAAGACTGCTTTTATTTTAAATAACTTTCTACGTATTCAGTTCCGCGGAATCGACACAATCACGAGCGCTGCTCGTTCCGCAATAGCATTGCTCTGCTCCCACAGAGCGGCGTTCGCAGCATGCCGCGACGGGATCACGCGCGCGGCCGCTACTCGCGGCGCTGACTGTCCTAGCGCCGCAGCGCCACCATACCAGCTGTCGAGGCCTATAGCAATGGTGCAGAAAGCATTTTCTCTCTTTAGGTTGCGTCTTCCCGCCGCTAGATACCCGCTGCGGTCACCGAACCAACAGACGCGCGCCGTTGTTACTTTATCTGGTCGAACGCGCTCTGCATGCAAGCCGAGAAGTGTCCACACCTAAAACAGTATATATATATCTTACACCGTGACCCCGGCATAAAACACTTTCGTGTTAAAATACAATTGGGGTTACGGTTACCGTTCAGTGTAATATTGCTCGTGGCGGTGAAGTATTCAGCCGAAAGGGATTGAACGGTTTATTGGGAGAACATTGGACCGAGCAAAAGAAATAACGCTCAAAGTGCAACGATAGCGGCGATCACAATCGTTGGTCGTAGAGAAAACAGCTGAGCGGCTAAGGCTCGCCAGCATTATGCATCGAAGACATGTGGCATCGTAGATCCCAGCTTATTGCTGGTAACTTCGTTAGTTCAAGAATAAAGTCGATTTTTCGCGCTTTGCGCCCAATCTGATCACATTATTCTAAAATCATCTGGAAAGTTCGCAGACATTCCGGCGTAGTCTGCGCAGAGTGGTGGTTACGCGTGTAACAGAGCGTAATCAGAAAAATCTGCGTGACAGCCAGAAGAGCGTAGCTGATTGGACGCGGAACATGGGCTAAGGTCGCCATCCCGCGGCATGTTAAAGAGTTATTGAACACCAAGGGCAGACTAGAGGGAAACACAACACGCATCTTGTCTCCCCTGTAGCCCACCTGCGATTTTTCTCGGGGCGAGCGTAAGCGGGGAACGCTCTGTTACAGCCAGACAAAGCAGGCATGACTTGCAGAGCTATTGTTGGTATGGGTGGATGATATGAGCCAGGCCGACTCTTGGGCTAAGGTCGCCACCTCGTGGTGTGTTAACGCGTTGACAAAATTGCACTTCTCCTATTGGAAACGTGCCGAATAGGACGGACGTGTTGCAACGACGCGTTGCAGGAGCTAATCGCGGATGCCATGGCCATGATGCATTACTTCACTTTAGACCAAGAGCACTGTGAGAGGATAGTGTGAGATATAAAAGGCGCGTTTGTAAAGCCTTCAGAAAAGACCGTGGCGCAGGTAATAATGAAAAAAAAAAAGACCGTGACGCAGTGGATTGCGTTCCCGGCATCTCCTGTCGCGGACCGGGAGGTCGTGGGTTCGACTCCAGTTGACAGACCTCTTTTTTCTTTGCCATCAGATCGTGTCCATTTTTTCGACGCCATTTCCTTGACGGAAATACGTCACTGAAGCCTTGGTGGACCCCGGCATAAAACGCTTTCGTGTTAAATTACAAAAACTTGCGCGCGTTGCAATATTTAAATCATGGTACAACTTTCATTGAGTAGTGCCATGGTTCTACAGCGACGTCGGCTTGCTGGACGTTACTATAAGGCCTTAAATCCCTCGAATGAATCAGTAACTTGGACGCCAAGTGGTGCGTCACGCCAACGTTTACGCCCTTATATAGACTTCCAATCCGAACAAAAAGATGATGATGATGATGATGATCATGGATAGGTGCTATTGGCTCAAGGGCCATATGTGAGAAAAAAAAGATTTGCTAGCTCCTGCGATGCTTATTTTAAATGCACGTTATGAGACTCTAGACAGGTCTGGTTTTGTCTAAACAGACCATAAAAGATTTGTATTCGATTGGTAAGGATGTGACTGGCTTAATAAAACGTTTTTTCGGGGGGGGGGGGGGCAGTTTGTTTATGACGTTTAAAGAATGAAACATAGCGTAAAAGCAACGGAGACAACACAATACAGCTAAAAGGACGGAACAATACAATAAAAGGATCAGGAACAACACATGGAAAAAGGACGAACAGTAGCGCCAGTCCTGCGTTCTTGTGTGGTCCTCGTTCTTTTTATCCTACGGTTTTTTTTTTCTTCAAAATGTAACTGGGGGCTTTCGTCTCAGATTCACTTGTTAGCTATGAGAGTGATGGCGGAAATTAGGCGGATTATTTCATGATCAAAGTTTTTAAGTATTTCAGGCCGTATTCCCAAAGGCCGGAGCATTGTACTTCTTAGCCATCATACATGTCTCATAGCCAGTAAGGACAAACGAGCACGCATAAAACAGTTCAATATAAGAAAAGGTTAGTAGATAAAGTGGGCCCGCTTTAAAACGTCTGAGCCTGCGACTGACACCTTACATTTAAGGAAAGAATTGTTGCATGATCGCAAACTGATTCAAGTTTGCAAAAACTAAAAAGAGAGGGGGAGGGAGGAGAATGGCACGAACAACTGCAACTAGTGACTGTATAAGAAATATCACTTCTTTTTACACAGAAATGCATCTGTCGTACCTTTAAAGGCCAATAAAAGTGATCCATTATTCTTAATTGGCGAACTTATATGCACATTCTGTTTGCTAGAATGTTTCCAGGTGTGGCGCATGCCTGTTTCGATGTGTCTCCTGAGACGAACCCCGTGTGATCGCAGCTTGCTTTCCGCGATTACCTCTTGAATAAAAACACCAGAGGTAAAAAGGAAGAAGGGCTCACTCACATTCCTCAACGAGGGCCAAAATGCGACTCCGCACTTTCCTCGAGGTCGACCACACGAGATATCTTTTCGAACTCGTCGATTCCAAAGCGTGCAAGTGCCAAAAATGTAAAAGAGAATCAGTCATTAACATCCAATTTTCCTTGCACATTTTATCCCACGTTTTTTTTTTCTGCTACATCATTTAATGCTCGGGTAAAGCGTGACCACCATTTCTTTTACCGCCGTGTTCCTTCGCGTCCGCCTTTTCACAGTCTCTTTGTATTCGCCGAGATTGTCCTGTCGCTGGCTACATTTCTTACGCGCCGCCATAAGCGAGCCCTCAACTACTTTCCAAAGCGCGTCGTCTCATACCTGGTGTTCGTTACCGCACGCCGCTAGCATACGGAATGGACAACGCCAAAGAAAAAAAAAACGTGGCAAACCAACGTTCTTGGTTTGGCCCTACTCCACCGCACGTGAATTTCAAATTGCAAAAGACGGTGGTGCAGTTGAAGCGTGTTTATCCTATGCGGGACCGCAAGGTCGTCTAATAAAACTTCTCCTTTTTCTCTTATGCTGAACTTCGGCAAAAAACAACTTCCTTGTACTGTTTTTAACTTCTCTCGCTGAGCTTCTAGATTTGTTTACTGCTGATGATTCATTCGACAAAAAAATGAATACTTGTTTTTTACGTTCCAAAACCACGACATCATTATGAGGCACGTCGTTGCGAGGGACTCCTGATTACCTTCGAGTACCTGCTGGTGTTCTATGACCTGTAGCTGAATGTAGCTACACCAGTGTTCTTGGGTTTTGCTCCGCAGAAATGTAGCTGCCGTGGCCGAAGCTGCGTTCTCTAGCTAAGCCGAACAGCGTCTTAGCCGCTGTGCTCCCATTTCGGGCATGCGACTCAATACCAAAACAGCGTAGGTCGAAATAATGTTAGTGATACAGGGAGTTCCGGCAAGCCATGCGATCGAGGCGGGCGTTTGCTCCACCTGAGCGTCTTTTGCGCTGTCACTGCTGAATAAGCGCGCCTGTTTTTTTTTTATCTCTAACCGCCCCATTCGGGAACAGAGAATGTTAGAGACAGGCCGTCGCAAGACACGTCATATGTCACTAGGGATGTCAACCCAATTTTATTGAACTAAAAGAGGGAATATGTTACTCATATACAGGGCATATTTTATTTTTTAGGCAACACATATTTTTTATAAAAATGCTATCACACTAAGGCGCCTGTCGTCTTCACACAGGAACTCTGCATCGAGGCGGAAATACTTTGCCGCACCTAAAGTTACATTTGAATAATTAAATAAGAAAAACTGCCTAGCAAACTTTTTAGTTATTGACTTGGGGGAAGTTGTTTATGTGGAAAATTTGTAGGAGGCAACAACTTAAGGCATAGCGTTCTTTTAGAAATTAAAAAAAGTGTAATTTGAGGCATTAGTCAACAAAATTCAAAGCCCCAATCCAGGCGATATCGAAACTGAGCGCGCCGGGGGAGCAGGAAATGAGGCCGCTGCGTAACGTAAGTGATAGACATCCCACGCAAAGAATAGGCGGTCCATTTATGTCACTTTTGTCCACTTGTGTCAAATTGTCGGTCACGTTCTAGGTTATGGCACGATATTTCTGTGACGGTCTTCGAGTACTAAAATACTACCAGTTATACGTCAAACTCCGATATCCTCATAGTATTCTCAGCCGTAGTGACACGGCTCTCGAGACATAAAGCGAGACTTTAACCATTCCCTTGAGCAAGAGTAGAGATAACGTACTAAGAAGTGATAGGTACCGCAATGATACGTACGTCCTGCCAGGCCCGTAGCCAGGGGAGGGGGAGGAGGACAGCCCCCCCCCCCCCGAAATTTTGATGACACACTGTGTTTTATCGAAAATAAATCATGAAAATAGGCGTTTCCCTCGAATTGTTAAGGCTTTCAGTAAGTGCCACCCCCCCCCCTCCCAAAAAAAAAAAAATTCTGGCTAAGGGCCTGCGTCCTGCATTCAGCTCTGTCAACAATATCTCGAAAGAGTTCCAAGAGCCGTGACGGCACATGCGAGCGCCACGTCTTTTCATACATGCAGGTGCAGCGCTAATTTCGATTCCGCGGTTTTCATGTGTTCCTTTGTACACAGGGCGACGTATTCAGGGCGTTCGACTGGCGTGACACACTACGGTGGCAAACGCAGGCTGAATTCAAACATTTTAGAAGCCGATCGGCATACGCCACGAAGAGCGTGCTACCGACCGAAAAAGCGCGCGTCATTCGTTGACATACCAAGGCGCAGAGTTGACATTCGCAGAGTTTGGATACACGTCTTGGGAGCTAAGAATAGCCGCAACTGAAGCGAGTGCGTGGGCGAGGTATACTCACTGCGCCCGAAGGGGCCTCCGCTGGTGCGGGTGCATTAATGCAGAGCCGTCAGTGTGTGTTGGCGCAGTGGGAAAGCGTTCCGGTCGTCAGTTGATCTTAACAAGAACGTGATTAGGCGCGGGCACGGACGGGCCTCTCGCCCTTCCATCGCTTCGCCTGAGCAAAGACGGAAAAAAGGGGAGCGCCGCGGACTACGCGGATCTCATGCTCGTCGTCCACGGCGTATATCCCCGTAGAGGAGCGTCGACGTTTCCGTCACCTACCCAGAGAGCGGCCACTCGTTTCAGCACATACGGAAGTGCGCTCTGACGGATGCAGCTCCTCGTGCTCGACAGATGCGCGGTTTTCTTTTAAGTGGCCCCAACTTTCGTGCTTGTACCGTTAACGTACGCATAAGCAATGCTGCAGTGCGAATGTAAATGGGCGTATCCTCATTTCAGGCTCTTGCTTGGCGCAGGTAATGTGAATTGGATAGTATGACAGCGATGAGCCACACTAACTCTAAAACAAGATACACCTGGGGTTGGTAACGCGTTGACAACTACTAAAGCAATATCTGAGAAGGGAGGGAATGTTCATTAATGCGCACCCCCGAGCCCTGTAACTGGAGGCGCGGAAGTCGGTGCGTTTGGAAATGCGTTCGCGCCGAGTACCACAAGCCGCTGTTTTGAAGTAGCTCGGTTTTACTATTCAGTTTTGTTGGGTTGCCAGCCCATGACAGGTCATCTTAGGGCTTCCCTTCGAGATACGGAAACGCACACTTCGTTCTCTGTAGACGAGCGTCCTGAGTCTGTACGTTGTCTGAACCTTTATGTGAATGGCGTACCCAACTTTGGCGTAACCCTCCCCCCCCCCCCCCGTGCCAGGGGGGTAGGGGGGGTTAAAAGCCACCCCCTTCTAGAATTTTGGAATTGCGCATGCATATATATATACACACTGTTGCGACCGGGTTTTTGGATCAATCCCACCGCTGACTCCCCTATTGAAAATTCATCCACCATGAGGAATGGTGGATTCCACCATCCACCATTATGGTGGATTATGGTGCTGGAAGATGGTGGCACGTGGTGTATGCTGGATGCTGGCGTATGATGGATGCTGGAGAATGACGGAGCGTAAAATGGCTCTACAGCGTCGGCACCGTGCCTAGCCGTCACACATACATAATTGCATAGAAGGCGATGTAGATAGCACTAGTACAAAAAAAAAAGAAAGAAAAAAAAAGACCGGATGCAAAAAAAAAAAAACTTTCCGCCACCGGGAATCGAACGTCTGACCTGCGGATCCCGAGCCGAGTACTTTACCACTACGCCATGCTTTTTTTTTCTTTCTTTATTGCCTATGTACATACATACAGCAGTGAAAACAAATGTATACCGTACAAAGAAAAAAAATAAAAATATATAAAAATGTATTAAAAAAAATATAAAAAAAATATAGTTTGATAAGCTTCTTAAAATTGCTTCATCTGTAGAAGGCTTTCTACTTGATGAAGCCAATCCGGTACATCTTCCTGGACCTTTTGTGTTTCCACAAATGAACATATAGACTCGAAGAAGTATTGTCGAACCGGACGTGCATTAATAGCGAGTTTTAGTATAGGGGGAAACGCTTACGTTAGCGTTAGCGTGCGTCTCAACGCTAACGCTAAAACGGAACGCGCTGCGTGTCAACTGGTGGTCTTTTAGTACAGCGGAAGGCATTCCCGCTAACGCTAACGCAAGCACATACGGCGCCATCTAGACATAAAAACACCAAATGCACCGTAGAATCCACAAAAGCGCCACCAAGTCGAGCTGAAGTCACCACTGTTGCGTCTCCATGTCGCGTTTGCAGAAGTGTTGAGTTCTGACACATTGGTTTCTGTCGACATGCCGCGTTCGAGAATTCTTCAAGACCCCTATTACCTGGCCTTTTTAAGCTGGGACGCATCACGCGTCACATTCATACACTGCCGCGAAAGGCATGAAGGGAAACGAAGCCTGACATATATCTGCTTGACTTGTGGCCGTATCTTGGAAAGAGGTGACTAAAGACAGCGTCGCCATCTCTGCACTGCTACATAAAACATGAGCGAACCTTGCAAGCAAATCTTGCTAAGCCTTCTGCAGCGAAAATCGACTTTATATCTCAAAAACGGAGCAATTTTATCGGCGGTACACGGTTGGCGAAGCCTCATTACTCAAATCTAAATCAAATACGAACATTATTAGGGAATGAATAAGTTTAATAACGCAGGACGACGGCTACAAAGATTCGAAGTGGACGGCTCTCGCTTCAACAGGCACCGCCATCTTGCCCTACGTACGGGATCTGTTGCGTGCGTTAGCGTTGAACGCTATATTCCAGAAATAGCGTTCGTACGTAAGAGCTCGGGCTACGTTTACGTTCTGCTCATGCGCAGTTAGGAGCACGCAACGCTAACGCTAACGCTAAATCCTTGCGTTTGCTGTTATCCGCTATACTAAAACTCGCTAATAGCGAGTTTTAGTATAGCGGGAAACGCTTACGTTAGCGTTAGCGTGCGTCTCAACGCTAACGCTAAAACTGAACGCGGTACGTGTCAACTGGTGGTCTTTTAGTACAGCGGAAGGCATTCCCGCTTACGCTAACGCAAGCACATACGGCGCCATCTAGACATAAAAACACTAAATGCACAGTAGAATCCACAAAAGCGCCACCAAGTCGAGCTGATCCAAAGTCACCACTGTTGCGTCTCCATGTCGCGTTTGCAGAAGTGTTCAGTTCTGACGCATTTGTTTCTGTCGACATGCCGCGTTCGAGAATCCTTCAAGACCCCTATTACCTGGCCTTTTTAAGCTGGGACGCGTCACGCGTCACATTCATGCACTGCCGAGAAAGGCATGAAGGGAAACGACGCATCTGCTTGACTTGTGGCCGTATCTTGGAAAGAGGCGACTAAAGACAGCGTCGCCATCTCTGCGCTGCTACAGAAAACATGAGCGAACCTTGCAAACAAATCTTGCTAAGCCTTCTGCAGCGCAAATCCACTTTCTATCTCCAAAACGGAGCTATTTTATCGGCGGTACATGGTTGGCGAAGCCTCATTACTCAAATCTAAATCAAATGCGACATTATTAGGGAATGAATAAGTTTAGTAATGCAGGACGACGGCTACAAATATTCGAAGTGGACGGCTATCGCTTCAACAGGCACCGCCATCTTGCCCTACGTACGGGATCTCTTGCGTGCGTTAGCGTTGAACGCTACATTCCAGAAATAGCGTTCGTACGTAAGAGCTCGGGCTACGTTTACGTTCTGCTCATGCGCAGTTAGGAGCACGCAACGCTAACGCTAACGCTAAAGCCTTGCGTTTGCTGTTATCCGCTATACTAAAACTCGCTAATATCAGCATGGCGCACCGCCATTCTTGACTGCCATATACTGTGTAGGCCCAGTAACAGGACTAGATCGAATGGTACCCCTTCCTCATTTTCAAACGGGAGAAATCTGATGCCGTAGGCATCGAGGGGCAAATCCTTTTTTAAAGTGCGTTGAAGAGCGTCCCAAAAAAAGACCGCATCCCAGCAGTCAAGAAAAACATGTTCGATTGTCTCCGGCTTCCTGCAGAGTAAACAAAGGTCTCCCCAAGGAACGAATAAGCCCTTTTCTTGCATCCATGTTTTGACAGGCAATGTTGCACTGTGTAATTTGAAGAAAAAGGATTTTACTCCAGGTGTTACCTCCATTTTTTTTACTCGGCTTAAGACATTCTGACCTGGGCCTACACGGTACATTGCCCTATAAAGAGGAACAGGAAGAACTGTATCTACTAGATCTTTGTATAACTTTTTACGGGAAACAGAACAGAGATATTCCAAAGAAAAACGTGTTTTTAAAAAGAGACACGAATTAGCTACTTCTTTCAAGTAACCTCTAACATTTGTTTTCATGTTGCCAGAAGCCACCACGAGTTCCGGCAACACCCTCCCGAGCCTAAGCTGTATAACAGTACGTATGAACGGGTCTCGATTATTTCGGAAGAACATGAACCGGGTAACTAACTGACGCAGATACAAATGACACAGACTAAGGCCACCAGAGCGAACCCGTCTGAAAAGGTTAGTTCTACTTGTTCGCTCCCAAGAAGAATCCCATAAGAAAACAGCAAATATTCGGTGAAGCTTTTGTACATTCACACGCGAACAATGCAGTACTTGAAGCACGTACCAGAGCTTACTAACCAAAAATACGTTACAAAAGGTTGCTCTGGCGAAAATTGATAGATGAAAACCCTTGAATTGCTGAGTTTTTTCTCGCAGTTCAGCGGCTTGACGCCGCCAGTACGGTTCACTGTCACAATAATACTCCAGTGGAACACCTAAGTACCGCACAGGGGTAGTAGTCCATGAAATACCGGCAAAGAAGTCAAGAGTCACAGGCCATTCACCGTGCCAGTAACCCACGCATTTGCTCCAGTTGACCAGACTTCCACTCGTATTGCAATAAAGGTTTACAATTTTAGCGGTTTCAGCGACGCTTTCGTAATCTTTACAAAACACAGCTATATCATCGGCGTAAGCCAGTAACCGTACTTCAGCTTCTTGTAGTTTGTACCCTTTTATGGTACTACTTTCCATGACCTTCCGGCAAAATGACTCTATATAAATTGAAAAAAGAAGAGAAGACAAAGGACAGCCTTGCCGCACAGAACGTTCAACATTGATTCGTTTCCCGATAACTTTGTTGATGATGAGCCGCGTTTTACATCCAGTATATGCCATTCGGACCCCATCGCGAATCACGCTACCAACATTAACATAGTCTAACAAGAGAAGTAGAATGTCATGGGGTACTCGGTCAAACGCTTTTTCTAAATCAATCTGGATCATTGCAATGTGGTCATTTGTGGCATCACAGCATTCCAATACACTTCGTGCCTTATGAATGTTTGTAAATATAGTACGCCCTTTAATTCCGCATGTCTGGTGGTCGCCTACAATATCATGAACAACTGTCTGAAGTCTCCTTGCTAGGACTTTCATCAAAATCTTGTAGTCAATATTCGATAGACTAATTGGCCTGTACGACTTTACGTCACGTAATTTAACTGCGTCTTCAGTTTTCGGAATTAATATAGTATGAGATAACAGAAATGACGGCGGCAGTACTTTTATATCTAATGCTTCGTTAAATACCGCTGCTAGACATGGGGCTATTTCGTGTTTCAACTGTTTATAAAAGGCAGCCGTTAATCCGTCAGGACCTGGAGACTTTCCCAAATGAAGGTCGGTGATTGCTTTTGCCACTTCTGCTTCAGAAAAAGGGAGTTCTAAGTTATCTTTCTTGCAGTCTTCGACCTTCGGCATTAACTTTAGAAATTCTTTTTTAAAACCGTCTACATTTACTTCACTCTTATCGAATAGCTGGCTGTAGTACTCATGGAAAGCATCCTCTATAGATTTCTGTTCACTTGTAATATTACCTCTGTATTGAATGTGCTGTATAGCATTCCGCTGAGCATTTCGTTTTTCAAGACCCAACATTCTTTTGGTCGGCTTTTCACCTGCGGTCATCTTCTCCGCCCGTGCCCTTATCTGCGCACCACGGTATTTTTCCTCTTCTATTTGCTCCAATTTCGACTTTACTGATCTTATATCGTTCATGAATACCCCTGGTGCTTTACTTTCCTCTGCCAGAAGTTCTCTCAAGTGTGAGCGTAGGGTACTTTCGTCTTTACACTTCGCGTGCTTTATTGCACTTGAGCGTTCCAGCGCTTTCAGCTTAATATCTTGTTTAAATTGTTCCCATTTCACTCCGTATTTCTGATCTCCGCTGTCTATGTTTAACAAAGCCTCTCGAACATTGTCCATAAATATCTCATCCTCTAAGAGATTAGAATTAAGTTTCCACATGTCCCAGTTAAATACTTTTCTACTTCTATTTCTTTTGCCTATTACAAATGATACTAAGCAGTGATCAGTAAATGAAATGGGGTGGACGTTGTACTCACTGACAATCGGAACTAATTCCAGTGACACATAGGCCCTGTCTAAGCGCGCATGACTGGAGCCTTGAAAATGTGTATACAGTGTCGGTCCTTTACCAATACACTCTGCCACATCGTCGAGACTATAGTCTGTGATTAAGTTTTTTAAAGCTTCTGTGCTTGAGTCGTTAAAAGCGGTTGTACTTGTTTTATCTCTGGCACGGCAGACACAGTTAAAATCTCCCATTAGGATAACTAAGCGATCACAATCACAATAAGCACGAATTTGGTCAAACATTGCGCTGCGTTCATCAGCTGTAACAGGTGCATATAAAGAAATAACTCGCCAATTAAATGAAAAGAAAGTTAAATCACAAACAACAAACCTTCCAGATGAATCAGAAGTGACATTTTCGACAGTGGCACTTAAACTGTTCCGCACAAAGATCACACACCCTGCCGACCTACCAACTGCACGACTGACGCTGGCGCTGTAGCGTCCGGTGAAACGCTGCAACAGACTCTCGGTGCCGTCCTCGCTCTCCACTTTCGTCTCTTGGACTGCGATAATGTCCAGGTCATGGTCCATGACAAGCCTATAGAGTTGGGTCTGCTTCTTTCTAGAAGCCAGCCCTCGTACGTTGAGCGTCGCTGTTTTCACGGACCCGCTCAGCGACGAGATCGGTGAGCGGGTCCACGCCGAGAGCCCTGCACTTTCACTTGTTGGGCTCTCGTCGTCCAGGGTGGATCCATGGTGTTGACCTCTAGTTTGCGCGGCCGTCGTCGCGTTTGAGCGACGACGACCGTTGTCGGGCAGCGTTTCGTTTCTTTCCTCCACTGACCACCTTCCACTGCACTTCAGACTTCACTTGTGCTTCATCCTCTTGAGCACCATCATCTGAATCGTGCCGGCGTTTTGAAGACGCTACCTCTAAATCCATACTCGAAGTATTCAGATCACCAAGCAAACTTTGCGTTTCTTCTGTTTCTATCCGTAAAGGATGATGTGAAGCCGATTTCAATGGTGTCACAGTAGGCTTGAGCGGCGACGCCGAGATTTCCAGGCGGTTTGCTTGCAGCGGCGCGGCGTCTGCTGCAGGCGCGGGGCGCGTCTGTCCGTTCACTGTTGTACCCTCCGTGGCTACTGCAGTTTCTTTCCTTTGCTCGGCGTTCATGTCGGAGGTTATAGAAAGCTCCTTACTGTTGTTCAACACCGCCGCATCATCCGATGACGTTAGCTTCTGTGGTGTTGCAGGCACCGACGCTTGTTCCGATTCTTCTTCATCCATGATGAGTTCACTCTGTTGAGTCTCAGATTGTCGCCCGGCAGCTCGAGCGTACGAGCGGGTGCACTCATCTCGCTCATGTCCGAAAGAGTGACAGTCGCTGCACCTTGGAACTTTGCAATCGCGTCGCATGTGCCCCGTACTTCGGCACCGCAAGCACAAAGGCGCTCTCCCTGGCACTACGACAAGTGCCATAATGCTTCCAATACGCATTTGATGCGGCAGTTGATCCACAGAAACACCTTCTCGTAGCTGCAAGCGTATCATACGGGTTGTTGATTCTACTCCTTCAAAATCCTCAACCCTCCACCGATCATCGCTCACCTCCTTGACGTCGCCGTACTCATAGAAGGCACGTCGGATAGCTTCCCTTGTAACATCAAACGCCAGCCAGTGCAGCTTCATCTTAACTTCTTGACGTGTCGGGTCGATGACAAGGCACACCCGGTTTTTAACTTTCAGGACGCCTGCTTCTGTTAGCTTTTTCTTCGCTTCGTCAGTCTTCATGTTCAATAACCACACGTGCGACATCTGATATGCCCCAATGCCACTCACTTGCTGTATCACAGCCAAGTCTTTGAGGGGTTTCCTGAAGTCGTCGATGCGATATGGTCGACCACTGACGTCGCAGTGTAGTGCAACTGCTCGTTTCATCGCTTCTCCTGATGGCAACGAAGGCAGAATAATCCTGTATTCTTTTGGAACGAGAGGAGACGCTGTACCGCGGCCGGCGTCGACCGCTGTCGCTGCTCGGGGCGAGCTATCCATCCTGCGTCCGCACCGATCGGCGTCCAGAAGCAGAATGACCACTACGCCATGCTCACAGTTGCTTAACGGCTTGCAAAATGACTAGTGAACATACTAATACACCGTTTGACTTCAGCTTTGTATGTCTCATACTGGAGACAGACGCGCTCTTCACATCCTACTAAAATTTGCGTAGTTATTAAACGCAATTGTGCGGACACCGTACACAAGAAAAAAATGCTTCATTTAGGTTAGCCGGTGCCACAGGTGTGCTGTAAAGTCATTCGTACTCACCGGAATCGTGTATACTGAAACCAGAAGCGCCGATAACACGTAGACGTACTCGGTCGCTACGCTATGCCTAACCTTTGGTGGCAATCATGGTGGTAGAATATGATGGTGGTAGTCATACTTGGTGGGGCTTATCTGGACGCAGGCCGAAGGTAAAAGTTTGTGTATTTTAGCTTTGCATGCATTTTCACTATTACCTTAAAGTGCCGCTGAGGTAAGTGAGTGTGCAAGAATTGCCAGAGTTGCGTTTCAAGTTTGGCGGTATCAAGCGGAAGCTGTTTTCTGGTCTCCCCGCTGGAAGGACTGATTTACTTCTCGGCAAATGCGCGGCTGTTGACACCGACACTTCTAGACTTGTAAACATCAAAATGCAGCAGCAGATCGCGGATGTAAACCTGATAAGTACGTGCGTAAAATGTAAACATTCACGGCTGCTGTGCTCCAGAAACCTTGTGGCGGTTATTGGCGCCGCATGAACAAAAAAATAGTGCTGGAAAGCCTAATGATCGGTGTTGGCTTCTTTGAACTGCATATATTTCTGCACATTCAAGAGGAAAACGTTAGAACTGACAGCGACTTCACATATTATAATGTCACGTTCACTTCCACCATGCCAACGTCATCCACCATGCTTCCATCCTGCCACCATCATCCAGCTTGTTCACCAAGTCATCCACCAAAACATGTTTTGCTCGCCACCATCAGCCAGCATTTTCCGCTTAACACCAAAAGAAGCTCGCCACCACCACCACCATCTGCCACCATTTTTTCCACTCTCGCCATCATCAGCCATCATGACCACCACAGCTTCCACCACATCCACTATTCTTTCCACCTTGTCCACTATTGCTTCCACCATGTCCACCAAGATTTCCAGCATCCACCAACCCACGATTTTCAATAGGGTCCAGTTGTCGTGCCGGTGTATTTGGATCCGTCCCTTCTCGACAACCATGCTGCTGCTACGAGAGGGCAGCGTCGTACCCGGACTCCGTTTGGTAGCGTAGTCGAGTCTCCGGGTTGAGGAACTGATACTAGCAAGTTGGGAAAATAACAAGTTTACTGGCACTTTTTGAACACTCAATTACATCGTTACAAGGAAAGAGTTCAGTGACGAGCGAATTGGATGAGCCTGTTACCGAGAGCTCAGAGCCCCATTTCTCACTCAGCACCGTCGTTTTAACCCCTCAGTTTGGCTCCTCCCTCTTGATGACCACCAATCACACACACGACACCTCCCACCATGGCACAGTCCATTTCACTGTCGCGGAGGGGTCATGGCACACTTGAAGCGGCACGAGTCCGGCGGTTGTCGGCACGCAGGTGGGGAGAAGCAGAACAGGTTCCTCGTGCTTGCCCATGCAGATCTTTTCCCGACGCAGCGAAAGGGTGGCGGAGACTCCCGTCCAAACATACCCGTCAGGTGGCTTCGGCAGCGTACCAAGCCAAGCCCAGGTGGTCCATTGTCTCCGGCATCGCCGTCCCAGACTTTGAGGCCGAGATTCTGCCCATTGTTGGCCACTCGCCGTCCCAGGAATTTCGTTTCCAGGAAGGATACAGGTGTTCTAGCAGCGTGAGAACGCCTCGTCCGCCGATTCTCTTGGTCAGTGCTTCGCCACCGACAGCCGGTCATAACAGCCTCCTCCCTCGCCAGTGGAGAAACGGAGGGTAGCAGCCATCGCTGCTGCTCGAAGGGTCGACTAAATTCGCCACCGTTGAATGTCCAAAGCTCGTCTTCGCTTGAAGCATTGTCTGGTCAGTTGCAACCCAAATTCAGCGGCCTCTCTGAAACTCAACCACATGCAGAGCAAGCACTCGGCCGCCTCCGAGCAAACCAGGCCAAAAGAGGGTTGGTAAACAAATTTTCATTATTAGCTTTATACGAAAAGCTGACACTCAAAACTCTCAGGACTCACTTATGCTGAGAAGCCAAACGTGCTAAATTACTCAAACAATCAAATAGTTGCACAAAAAAAAAACTCATATATCAATTTCAAGACATTGGGAAGAGCACCCCAGACTCGCTTAGAAAGAGCGGCTAAGCGCGTCAGCGTTTCCACTCAAATTTTGCCCTTCTTATCCTTAATGTCGAAAAGATATTACCTAAAAATCAAGCTCCACCTCAGAAGGCGACTGTTCTTTGATGTCGCAGTTTGCAGCCCGGCAAGGGGATAACGATCCGTATCTACGCTGAATTTGACGCCTCTGAGATAACACTGCATCTAATGAATGGCCCACACAATGCAAGCGCACTCCCTTTCTGAAGCGCAGTACGCCATCTCTCGAGAACTCAATTTTCGGCTCAAGTAGAGCACGGGATGTTCATTACCTTCGTCATCCCTCTAAGATTGAACGGCACCTAGGCCTCGATCGTTCACATAACTCTGGGTCGAAATCCTGAGCTCGCAAAACCGGACGGTTAATCAGTACCGCCTTCACGCTTAAGAAGGCAGCTTCCTTCTTTTCATCTTAGACTACCTTCGCCTGTTCTATCCCGCGAAGAACATCGGTCAAGGGGTGGCCAACGATGAATAAACTCCCGATGCAAAGACTGCATTCCAGCGAGCCCCAAAACGCCCCTTCGTCCTTCTTTGTTTTGGGCCGTGGATAGTCTGCTACTCCTGAGCTCTTAAGCTCATTAGGTTTCCTAAAACCTAGGCCTACGCCGTGACCTAAATAGTCTACGATTGCTCTTTAAAACCGACCTTCTCATCCTTTACAGTCAGAACCCCAACGAAAGGTTCGACCGCGTCTCATTCCCCTGAACGATCGCTAACATCTCAACGTCAGGAAAAGCTTAATGATCCGCTCCAGTGATCACCTGATAACTTATTCCTTCACAAGAAAAAGAACAAAACATAACGGGATAAACACTGTCTTCTAACAGGTTCATTCTGTTAAAGCTACTTGCCCATGCCAACGCCTCTGATAAAAACCACTGTGCTCTCCTGAGCGCCTCAATTACTCTCAATCCTATAGCGTTGCAAAAGACAAAGTACAACTAACCCTTCACCTAATCCCTCTAAGTTCTTCTAAAACCTGATCCTTACGTTACATTACAACGCACATTGTACAACAACAACAAAAAAAATAACCCCAGGTGCAATACACTTCAAAAGCACCTCAAACATTTGCATTGGTTTTATGCTAAAACCTTGCACCAAATGCCTGTCAATTCCGATAGCGCGTAACGAAAACTGCACCGCTCAGTGCCAAACTCATTTCGGAAACTGATGCAGATATCTCTCCTCAAATGCTTATTCACCCCAAATCGACATGTGAGTGAACGCATACGATATCGCACATAACCTTTCAAAACTACAAAAATTAGTTTTCGCACTAAAAACACCTTCATCCTAATGATTAAAAGAAAACTTCGATGCTCTCTTCAGCCCTTTACCACTGCGCGGTTTTTCTTCTTAAACCTTTACACCGCATCTCATAACACACAAAAATAAACTGGCTGAATTCTACATTCCTAACAAAACAATAAGTAACCCTAGTTTGCACGCACCTGCAAAATTACTCGAACTGACCGTTCCCCTTTTCTCAATTAGATTCGCTTGAATCGTACCCGATGGGGCCGCGGTCCAGCCGACTTTCTAGCTCGCCAGAGGCTACAACATGCACGAGCCAACAGCGGCATTCTACAGTCACGCTTCATTCGGCACTTCGGCCGGCTCCCTTCTGGAAGGCGAATGGAATGCCAGAAACGGGGGGGGGGAACCCTGTCCATTCTCCCTTTGTGCTCGCCTCCGCGCGGTGCTTTGTTACCCGCCGTACACTGGTCTTTCGACTTTGACCCAGGTGCTTTCCCGAAACTGACAATCTCAACCTCGCCTTCCGTCGTGGGAGCGCACCTTGCTTTCTCCCTCTGCGCCCCTCTCGCTGCTTGCGGCTGAATGAACTCCTCAATTTACGTTTCCGCAAACTGTCCTGTGGCCTACCCTTTTGTCTTCTTCGCGCCGGGTTGGGACCTTTCTTAAGCTTACTCTGTGCCGAATGCTTCCGCCGCTTTCTTTTTCTGCGTTTTCGGCAAACATCCTTGACCTCGACGCCTTCATCCTCACTTCGGGTTGCGACCTGCGGAGCCATGCAGCTCGTTGGTGTTTCCGCTACACCTTCTATCTCGCTCACACCTCTTGAATTCTCCGCCGCGTCGGACTGTCGGGCCAAATTATCTGCGTCAGCGCTGATAAAATCTAAATCTGGGCCCTCACCGACGGTATTGCCTAACCCTTGAAGCGTCGCGTCCTTGCTATGGTTAGCCAGCACGCTAACCGTGTTTACGTTTGACGATTCCGGAACGTCCCTTCGAGGCACGAGGAAGGTTTCCAGTTCCTCCTCGAGCCCATTGGGGCGGCTGGTACCAACCTCGTCCACGAATGGAACGTCCTCCGGAATTGTCCCTCCGGCCAAGGCCTCATTCTCAACCTGCTCCGCTTTCATCCTCTCTTGAAACAGCGGGCCTTTCTCTGGCGCGATCTCGCAAACGGCGACCTGTCGCTCGTTGTTCTCAGGAGAAGGATCCCTTTGCATACCATTATTGCTTTCCTCTCTCCTAGCTGAAGTTCCGAATCTCCGGAACAAAGATGCCTTAATTATATCGTAATTGTCCGCGTCCTTCTCACTGAGTCGCACAACAACCTCAACTGCCTCACTGGGCAGAACTGACATTAACCCCTGAGACCAAGTGTCTCGCTCAAAAGACAGCTCTTCACACATTTGCTCAAATTCTGCAAGATATAGGCCGATATCCCCTGATACCACATATGGCTGCATATACCTTGACATCTTGAACTCTGCCTTCCTGTTGAGAAGAGGTACCACTCGCTGGGGACAACTGCCCGACCTCTTACTCAACTCCAGGAGTTCTACCTTGACTTCCAGTTTGCGAAGCTCAATCTCGCGCTCACGCCACCTTTCCTCTCTTTCACGCTCACGTTCTGCGCGGCGTTCCTCTCTTTCCCAGTGTCTGAGCCGCTCTTCCTTATTTTGGTTGGCGTATTCCCATTCTTCACAGAGCTCCTCATCATCGACCCCCAAATCAATGATTGCCTGTATTATTAAGGATTTTCCTGCCAAACCCTTTGTATCGATCCCCAATTCCTTACACAACAGCAACAAGTCCGGCTCCTGCAGCTTCTGTAAATCCATGATCGTCCCGAGTGCCCGCTACTTCCAAAACAACTATCCGAGAGTACGGAACCTTGAGTCTCTCGGCAAAGTTATCTACCAGTTCTAAAACCCTCGTTTAGAAGCTGGTCCACATTAAAGGAAAAGCCAAGCACTCACCCACACGTGATCGATGTCTCGAGACAGCTGCATTCCCTTAGGCCGACTGTTGTTGTCGCTTGTAGCTTCAGATCCCAGCGCTGATCACCAGTTGTTGCGACCGGGTTTTTGGATCAATCCCACCGCTGACTCCAGTTGTCGTGCCGGTGTATTTGGATCCGTCCCTTCTCGACAACCATGCTGTTGCTACGAGAGGGCAGCGTCGTACCCGGACTCCGTTTGGTAGCGTAGTCGAGTCTCCGGGTTGAGGAACTGATACTAGCAAGTTGGGAAAACAATAACAAGTTTACTGGCACTTTTTGAACACTCAATTACATCGTTACAAGGAAAGAGTTCAGTGACGAGCGAATTGGATGAGCCTGTTACCGAGGGCTCAGAGCCCCATTTCTCACTCAGCACCGTCGTTTTAACCCCTCAGTTTGGCTCCTCCCTCTTGATGACCACCAATCGCACACACGACACCTCCCACCATGGCACAGTCCATTTCACTGTCGCGGAGGGGTCATGGCACACTTGAAGCGGCAAGAGTCCGGCGGTTGTCGGCACGCAGGTGGGGAGAAGCAGAACAGGTTCCTCGTGCTTGCCCATGCAGATCTTTTCCCGACGCAGCGAAAGGGTGGCGGAGACTCCCGTCCAAACATACCCGTCAGGTGGCTTCGGCAGCGTACCAAGCCAAGCCCAGGTGGTCCATTGTCTCCGGCATCGCCGTCCCAGACTTTGAGGCCGAGATTCTGCCCATTGTTGGTCACTCGCCGTCCCAGGAATTTCGTTTCCAGGAAGGATACAGGTGTTCTAGCAGCGTGAGAACGCCTCGTCCGCCGATTCTCTTGGTCAGTGCTTCGCCACCGACAGCCGGTCATAACAACACGCACACATACAAACGAGCATACGAACGTGCATTAAGTCTAGTGAAACCTCCTCCCCCGCCACCCCCGGAAAAATTTTGACTACTCCTCTGGTACCCAAACCAAATCAGCGGCAAATATCAAGCACAGTCGACATCATTGTGAAAAGGAACACGTGAGCGCACGGAAATTAATGTTGGCGGCCCCGTGTTGCGCAGCGCGGTTTAAATACCAAAAGACAGGAGAAGCATACCGTTTCATCTTCTCCTTGCGTTCCCGTATCAAACGTTTCTGTTTTGTTAATTCTTCCTGTTGCATGCCAACGAATCAGTGCTTTTTTTTATTTTAGCTTCATATCGACGGATTGTATCTGTGCCAGTTTCGGAAGAATTTCGTTTAATTTGTGAACATGGAAGGTATCATGATTGTCCCTATCAGATTACTTAGTTTTTCTCTGCTCCATTGTGCTTTGGTTGCAGTGGTCCAAGCAGCAAGAGGAACGCCGTCATTCTTTCCTTATCTTAGCCCAGCCGATCGCTTGTAGGCATGCAATGGAGAGCCACAAATATTCCACCCTGACAGCGCATTCTTCTTTCTTTCTTTCTTTCTTCTTTCTTCTTTCTTTTCTTTCTTTCTTTCCTTCCTTTCTTCTTTCTTTCTTTCTTTCTTTTTCCTCCAGTGTAGAAGTAGCAAGCCGGACATGCGTCTGGCTGACCTCTCCGCCTTTCCATCCTTCTCCTCCTCCTCTCACTGTAGTTATCTTTTCACATCTCATCGCCGCCTTGATCAACCTGTGAAAAACGAAGCCTTGCCACGTTATCATGTGTTTCATTCCTGTACACTTGTTCGTCATTGCATGCTTAATAGCAATGTTTTATTATTCGTATAACTGTAAGATACACGGGTACTGATTGTATTCAGAAGCTATAGGCCCGCCCGCGTATATAGGTGAACCTAAAGCATCTTTAAAGTAGCGTTGCCACACAAATTGTGCGCACGACTGGCCCCTCTGTTTACCGAACAGCACTGTATTCTAAGTACTCTAAGTGCATAAGGCCGCCTCCTGGAAGCACGGTTTTAGGACTCGCGTATTAAATTTCCGTGAGCCGATTTGGCGTATGCATACCGATGATAGGCAGACCAGAGATTTGTTACAGTAGCTAAGCTGCAGCTTTCCCTTAATTTCCAAAGAACTCTTTGTCAACATAGGAATGAACATATTGCGCACTAAATCAACATCCACGCACAGAAGACGACGAACGCTAAAGGGGAAAGAGTGCGCAATATGTTTATATACTTGAAGGTCACCAATTCTTTCCCAACGCCACGTCGTTTCGGAAGAGTAAGCTAAATTTTGTACATAATAGTTAAGCATGAAAGGCTGCCTTTTACAGACACTGTGTTAAACAAGCGCGGAAAGTGTTCAAACCGCTCAAACTGCAACTATTAATATTATTTCCTGGGTTTTTACCTGCCGAAACCACGATATGATTATGAGGCACGCCGTAGTAGAGGACTCCGGAAATTTGGACCATCTGGTTTAGGCTACAACATCATCAAAGCATTAGCACCATAAATTAAACGACGCACCTAGTATCGATCCAGCTACGGGAAATAAGTGACCACCCTACTCGACACTGCTTTTCCTCCTTGAAACGCCGAACAGCGCGCAGCCATCGCTGGCGACGGCAGCGCGCTCGCGCGCGCGACGGCGACAAGCGCATCGCCGAGTGGTTCCGAGCGCTTGCCCTGTCTTCATCTTTTTCTCGTGCTGTTTATTGGGCTATGGTCTCTGAAGTACAGGAGCGCTTGATATCTTCCTCGCCAGGTGCTGCAACACTAGCAGCCGTTCCCATTTTGTTCTCGTGTACCTGTCCAACCTGCAAACGCCCAAGTATGCGAACATACAAAAAGTACTGAGAACGATTACCTATAAGGCGATAGCTCAGGCCATGTGGCTGTGTCTTTGGGGTGAGTTACAGCCGCAGACGCGTGGACCCTGATGTTGATCGGACAGCGAGAGACCGACGCTCACTACACCGGACGAGCTGCAGCGACACAGCCTGTACAATGTCGCAGCTTTGCAAGCCACCTATCTCTATTTTTTCTCACGCGACACAGCTAGGGCAATTTATGGCGTCGAATAAAGAAACCTGGAGATGAACATTGTCGCGCAGCTGACGTTTACACGGAGCTCGTTGTAACACAGGCAGACTGCGTGCACCAGAAGTTTAGTGACGTAAGCACTGAACAAATCCAATCAGATCGGTCGCCGGTGCTACGTATAATGGAATAATTCTACGTAGAATCGAAACGGGAAATTGAAAACTCGTTCGGCTGAGCCGCTGCGATCTGTAGCGATTCGCAATAGTTTAAACTCTTGTAACAAATTATACACTTGACGGCCGAGAGCTTAATTGGTCTACAAACGGATCCTCAATGCTTGGCTTTACCGGCTCATTGTGTTTGTGCAAAATCACCACAACAGTTCAGAGTTCCCCTTAACGTTCACTGACATCTCACAGTACTCGGGATTCTATAGCAGTTTCGCCTTCATCGAAATTCGACCGCCGCGGCCGTTGTCGAACCCGGGACTTCGGCTTAGCAGCCGACCACGCAAACTGCAATTGATACGCGTGTCGACTTTAAAGTGTACAGGTGTTTGTAGGGAGCCCACTCAATGGGAAGCTAGGTTGAGTCCGTCCGAGTGAGACTTGTCATATCTTTTCTCTCCGTGCCACCGCTAACCAGAACAGTAGTCACTGAATAGTTTCAGTTGCGGGACGGACTCGCGGCCCACGCTCTAAGCCCACGTGCTGCAGTACAGGCGACCGAAAGGGCGTGCGAAAGGTTGCACGACTAATACCTTCTGTAGTGCACTTAGTGACCCGACCTTCTGGCGTGCCATCCGTATTAGGCCGAGCCCCGTCTTCAGAACGACATGCACCCCCATCCATCTTTTTATTTCGAAGGCGTAAAACAGGAACCGAGTCGCTTCTCAGTTGCAGCTGATCTGAGCCGACACCTCGGAGAAGCGGTCCTCATCAGTTCGCCCTTCCCCTCATGTTTATAAATAAGCCGCGCGACGTTTTTTCCCCGCCACGAGCTGACCCGGATGTCGGGCCGAGCGTGACGTGTGTGTCACCGCGCGCCGTAGTCTGGTTCTCACAGCAGGGGCGCACCGGGTTTTCGGGCCACGAAGCGCCAGATTCTCGGACATAATACAACTACCATTCGCTACTTTCGTCAAGCTCAATCCCTCGAGATAAAGCACACGCGCTGCCTGGTTTCCTCTTCCACGTAATATATAAATGTCAATGTACCACGTCATATTTACACTACCACATGAATTGCATGAGACAGATTATCACTTTCTTCTACATGACATCAGAGGCTATTCGAAAGACTTACCTGCAAGAGCTGTGACCCTGCTGCCTCAACAGACAGATCGTAGGATCAGTCAGAATGTACGTACATATTCTACCTCATAGTGGAATCCTCATCATCATAATGGAATCCTATCCTCATCGGTGGAATACAACATAACTTTACAAACTGTATGTCAGCATATCCACCACTCGATACCGCTCATTTTCCATGTGTGCGTTTGTTACAAACAAATAAGCGCTTTAAGCGTAAGGCTTTCGCCAATATCAATGATTTCATTGCTGATGTATTCGAATGAACCATTTATCAAGTATGAATAAGCATTCCAAACATTATTCACAGCGAGCACGCTTTGGAAACGTTTCTTTAGCAGTTAGCACATGAGCAACACTGCTGTCCAGAGCGCGAAAGCGATGCGCTTCCGAGATCCTTGGCGCCGCCTGCCGGAGGTAGTTGATTCCGAGCCAGCGCTGCCACGTGGATACCGCATCGGCACTTTCGGTAGAAGCCGTGTGTCTACTCGGCGCCCCTATGCCCATGCATCGTGCCAAATGGCGCGACTCATGCGCGTGCGGGTTTTGCTTCCATAGGCGCTTTGCAAACCTCGTTTGATATTACCAAGTAATGACAGAAGAGGAGGCCTTTGCTAGTTTTCAATGTGATGCAGCGTTATAGATATTAAGTTAGTTTTGCATCTTTTTCTTTCCTTGCCTAAAATCTGAAATACACGTCATGCCACAGTGGGGGACTCCAGATTAATTCCATCACGCGGAGGTTTGGGAATAAAAATGCGTTAGGGTGTTCGCAATTCGGCCTTATCTAAGCGTTGCCGTCACGGCTTGGATCCGCAACTTTGAGATTACAAGGATAATGTCACATCAACTACGCTCCCGCTGCAGGTGTGATACGTCGCCACAGATTCGTGCTGTTGCTTCCGCCTATTAAGAATTTGTTCTTTATTAGGTGCC
>NC_051178.1:160083868-160231368 GCF_013339695.2 Rhipicephalus sanguineus | reverse complement strand
GTTCCATCATTGATCTTTTTTTGTTTGATACCGCTAAGTAGGGAACAGAGATTCAAAAGAAAATAGCTATACGGCAAACTAAAGGCAACAACATTTTTCAATCAGTTCGGCCCCTGTGCCAACGCCGTCTCATCTGCATTCCTGAGCTCTTTGTAACTTGGAAATGCACTGCCGAGCACGCACTTCTCAACCTGCGCTGTCGTCGCCAAAACTGTCGGTCGATATTCCGTTCTTCTTATCAAGTCCCTGTCGCTGGCTCCTTTGGACTGTGCACCTGAGTTCGCGGTTGGTGGAAGCGCTCGCTCTATATTCTCCTGGAGAACTGCAGAGCCTGCTTGACAAAATTTCAAAAGCAGAGCCTGCTTGGCAAAATCACGGTACAAAATTTTTTCGTGGCGGTTGCCTCGCTTCATCTACATGCACAAATTGCATTCAAAGTGAATGTTTGTGCTGCCATGCTCTGCAAAGCGATGCTATGTACTCTAATGTGAAATTCCGAGAAGAAGGCAGAAAGGAGAAAAAAAGGACAATTAAAAATTTTTCATTTGAGTTTTTCATTTCTTGGAGTGTCAGTTTCAGTTATTAATCGTACATACAAATTGTAACAATAAATGATATGCAGACAAGGGTACCATTGTCAGGGACTGCAGCGGGAGTTGTGCCAGCGTATGCTAATAGCCCCGATTAAATTTTGCACTCAACTGCTCCTGCAGTGGTGCACGAGAGGTTCATTACTTAAACCATGAAGAACTTGATGATACACTTTTTTTTCTCTCCAAAAGCTATGAAGCCCTTTTAGGAAGGCCTTTTGCAAAGGTACATGATTTGCATAGACAGGCACTGCCATTAGAAAAAAATACTGGAGCTGTGAGGACAAAAAACAAACAAGAAATTCGGCAGATTCCACGCGTTGTGGAAATCATTTTTATGCGAAGCAGTCAGCGAGTACTTCTATGATCTATTTTATGGCTTTAAGTCAAGCGTTACGACGTGGATCCACGTGTTTTTGTAAGTGTAGTAGCTGTCTGCACATCGTGGGCTTACCAGGCACGTCGAAAACAATGGCGTGTAAAGGGTAACTTATGGGGCGACGAAATGTCAACCATCACGTTAGAGTACATGCGTCAGTATTATCCAAACTAAGTGCACTTTATCCAGCAATCTATTGTATATGATACGTAACTTTTAAGTGCGAATGCACTTTATAAGCGACCCTGAATCCGCCGTCCCATAGCAACGGCGCGAGGAGCGGAGAGGAGCGTCTGTAGCAACGGCGCAGCGACGTCACGCCCCACGTGACTGCGCGCGCTCCGCCCTCCGCTCCGTGGCTGCGCGCGCCCCGCGCATTGCCTGTGGTGATGAAGGCCGGCGGCGAGACGCCGAACGAAAGCGTGCGAAGCGAGCCGAGCACCCCGAAGCCGATCTGGCGCGGGGACGCGCGATGCGTGAGCGAGCGCGGGCCCTCGAATTCGATCGGCCGGACGCGCGCTTCAAGCGAGACTTCCTGGACCGCAGCTTCGGATATAGCTGCGCGGTGTGCGATAGACTGTGGTTCGACAACAACCTGAGCCCCATCTCGGGCGTGCGCAACGCCGCCAACAAGTTGAACGCGTTGCGGGTTCTTTGGAACGAGTTCGGAAGACAGATCATCATCATCAGTAAAAGTGCTTTGCCCTTAAAAACGGCCAGACCTCCGTGGGTCGGCTGGCGCGTGCTCTCTCGCTGCCGTCTCCTTCGCTCGGCTCTGCAGTTTAGTCGCGCGCGCCCCCTCATGCATCACCCCGTGCTTCGCACTTCCTCATACTCCCCTTCGGGGAAATGCGGGTTTTTTATTAATGTTTTCTTCCGGGGTCGAGCAATGCTTCAGTATACCTCGCTGAATCATAGGAATAAAAATGTAATTTTTATTAAACAGCTATAAAAGCGGAGCCAACACTGATACGTTATTCTGATATGACGCCTATACGGAGGAGTACATATGTAGTGTTTATTGCTTTCTTGTAAAATTAGATATCCAGCACCACAACCACAATTGACGTTGCACCGACATTAAGCCTGCATAGGTTGTATTTCCAAATCAGTTTCTAGACCTGGCGTGGATCTGTGGTAGAATATTTGACTGCCCCGTAGAAGCCTTTGGTTCGATTCCTGTTGGGATCCTGTTTTATTCTTTACATTCGTCTGGTCAACGCAGCCGATATCGGTTTTCCTTACGCTCTCGCATTTACATTAACAATTTCTGTTCTCGCTGTTTCTGGGTAGATATAAACTGTCAATCACCTGTGGCGCATACCCGTACACTGCGGCCCGTGGTAAACGGGTATGTGGCACACGTGTCTGGAGGAAAGGGTTTGACGACGTACGCGACAGGATTTTTACGTTATTCATGCAATGACACGACAGTCATATTCGTCAAATCATCTTACCCTCCCATGCCAATTTCGGTCTACACGAAGTTAAGGAGGTCATCATGAGAGTACCCAGACGTAGCCGGCTAGATAGATAGATATGTAGATAGAAACGCTCAATGTGCCAAAGGTTCACTAAGAAATGCTTCGCATTTAAAAGACGCAACAGATTGCTTGGCGCGCAATACAAAAATTCTAGGACGAATCTGAAATATCAGAAATTTAATATGTATGTATTGTGAGCGCAGAAAATGCAAAATAACCTTCTTCATCTCTACTTATCATCGTCACATGCTCCTTATCTCCCATAGCATCATCGGGGCGAATTTATCTATGTCATCGCAGATCGAGCCCGGCTGGAATAAAGCTGTTAGTCATATAGGGGGGGGGGGGGGGGTGCTGGGTACAGATTCCCTGTTACGACGTGCAAACTACGATGCGCGTCGAATGTAAAAAAAACGCCTTGTGCTATGTGCTTTTCACAAACTCATCCACCGAATACGGCCTCTCCAATTGCCCTTTACATATTGCATCAATAACACGTGAACTCAAGAATTGTATTGAGATGGCAATTACCTTTGTCCATAAGGTTTCGAAACTGATTTCTTTTCTTCTCTAGAAATGATTCCCCAAAAGAAATATTGGCGCGTATGTGTAGCGCCATCTTTTATGGACAACCTGAGCTATTTATGTTAATTGCTGTGGCAACCGCAAGATGGCACTACATGTAGCAAAATACGTTGTCACTAGTCGTCTGCGCATTCTTCTTTGAGTGAATGTGGACAGATGTACGTCCACCTTGAACAGCGTGTAAACATAAAATTCTGCGTGAAGCTTGGCAAGACAGCCACATAGACGTATGAGCTTCTTCTTGACGCTTACGGCAACGAGACATTATCGCGGGCGCGAGTTTTCGAGTGGCACAAGAGGTTCGTTTCGGGGAGAACGTGGGTGGAAGACGACACAAGGCAGGGCGCCCTGCAACCTCACGGAACGAAAACAACATGGCTCAGATCAGGGAGATCGTACAGCAAGACCGCACCTTTACAGTTCGCATGCTATCGGATGCTGTCGACATTAGTACGACAACATGCCACCAAATTTTGTGTGAGAACTTGGGGAAACGAAAGCTGAATGCCAGACTTGTACCCCACTTCCTCATTCAGCACCAGAAGGACACACGCGTATCAGTGAGCGCCTCTTTCCTCTCCGAGGCAAAGAAGGATGCTGCATTCGTCGACAGCATCATTGGTGAAGACGAACATGGTGTTTTTAATACGATCCTCGAACAAAGAGGCAGAGCGCCGAATGGGCATCTGGACATCTGGACAATGGGCAGCTGGACAATGGGCATCTGGACAACGGAGCTTTCTCTACGATAACGCAAGGCCGCACACTGCTCTCAGCGTCACAAAATTTCTCGCCATGCACAGCTTTACTGCACTTTCCCATCCGCCATACTCGCCTGACCTCTCCTCATGCAATTTTTTCCTGTTTCCTCGTGTGAAGAGAGCCCTAAAAGGTCGCTGGGTGGGGAGCCCAGGGCCTTTCAAGACGCCACGACAAAGGAGCTGACAGATCTGCTAAAAGAAGCGTTTTCCCACTGTTTCCAAGATCCCAAGAAGCGTAGGAAGCTGTATAGAGACTGCAAGGGAGACTATTTCGAAGGGCTGTTGCAGAAATGATTTCAATGATCAACGCATGTTTTTTAATAGACTCACTCTCGGAACTCTATGCACAAAGGTTGGATATGGACACTCTCGGCGGGTTTTTAGCGTCGCCGTCATGTTCCGTGTATATATATATACATATAAAATCCACAAAGTAACATTTTCTGAAGCGCGCGATTGGGGATTCGAACCTGTGACCACTCGCTCCGCAGCGCGCCGCGTTGAACGACTATAGCCGACGGAGCATAGATCCTTCAACATACTGAGGGCGAGCTATTTAGTAGTGGTAAAGGGGTGCCCTTCACCACTGAGGGTAAGAAGAGCGCGTAGGCGCTTCAGTGCATTTTCTTGATCACCGGCGAGATGGCGCGAAGGATGCACTTAATGTTCGTCGTCCCGCTCGCCGCGCTCGTTCTTCGCCGGAGTTGCGGTGCGCGCGCGCCTCCTACCTGTACCACCTGTACTATGCCCTACAGGGCGTGGTCGCTTGTGCGCGCCCGCCTATCTCGTGAGGGGGCGGTTTGTACATACATCTTGTGCTTTCACCGCAAAGTTTGCGTTGAAATTGCACAGCGCACGATGGTAACTTCACTCGCTGCAGCAACCGCGTTTGCGAAAGGAGCAAGCCGCCAGCTAGACGAGCCAAATTAGGGGCTAGTTCGTTGTGTATAGTCGACACTTACAGCGCGCTGCTCAAACACAAAGAAGTAGCAATTGTGACAGTTGTTACTTCGCCTTCGTCCTGCGTATACCTGTGCGTTCTTTTCGTGCGTCTTTCTTTGTGTTTGAGCAGCGCGCTGCAAGTGTAGAACGTCTTGCCGTTGCTCGTGTGACATTCCACTTTGTTGCATTCGAAATTTATTTCTTCGTCCTTGCGGCGATACTGCGACTTAAAAGAATTACTAATGCAGGTGCTTAAAATTATTCCCGACTCGAATATTCCACGTTCTCTCTCAAAGAACTACGAAAAGAAAGACTTCTTTTTTTCAGCCTTTGTATGAAAGTTAATGAACAGCGTCGCCCGACGCAAGGGCTGTAAAAAAAAGGCACTCAAGAGAACCCAAGAGCGAGGCTCGTCTGGAAAGGCTACGTAACTCTAGTGATAAATTTGTGAATAGGGTACCTTACTTTTAGCAGCTTTTTACCTCGATCGATTTTACGATCACACAGTGACAAGTAAACGAAAAAGAAATAGAAAGTAATGCGCAGAAAAAAACGTGGTTTGCCCGAGCACGCTGGCCTATACAGAGATTTACAGGCCCCGTACGAGCAAAGCCATTTCAACTGCGTCGTCACTAGGTACACTAAAAGTACCGTGGATTTATGGCGGCCTCATTGAGTCTCATTACGACGCTTCTAGGCGCAGCACGGTTTTTCTGAAATGTTTCACAAGCTTCTGTCAGGAAAGACTAAATTAACAAGCCTTGAAATATTGGCTAGTGAAACATTGAAGCATTCGTAAATTTAAGTAAAAGAAAACGGAGTAAAATTCAGCATCCAGAAGGAGAAAATTGCAGCAGGAATTTATGGTAGAAAATGGTTGGGACTTAAGCATGACGGTAAACCATCATTGTGGAAAACACGCAAAAATACGAAACAAGGGGGTCAGCCTCCCTGGTCCCGTTATTTACTTATTCTCTTCTCCACAACAAATTTGTGGCAACCGTATAAAGTAGCAGCTCCTTATAGAAACCAGCATTTCACGTGGTTTCTTCGCTTGCATGCACTTTGTAGGGTGAAGTGATAATAATTACTGGCAGATTTACGTGCAAACACCACGCCGTATTGGAGGGCTCCGGGAATTTCGACTACCTGGGGTTCTTTAACGTGTACTTAAATCTAAGCACATGGACCTCTTGCATTGCGCCTTCATATAAATGCCACCGCTGCGGCCGGAATAGAATCCGCGACTTTCGGGTCAGCAGTGGAGCACCCTAACCATTGTACGAGCCTGGCGGTTTGTTGTAAGGATAAATGTTTTATTCACAGCTGTGCAAGCTTCATTCTGTGCGCAGGTATACATGTATACAGTTCCGCATATCGGATCATTGCGTAGCATTTAGTTCTTCCTGACTTAATTGACAAATATAAGAACTTTACACTTAATCATGTTGAGCGCATTAATATCGAAGTTCGGTGTAACTACTTTCCTCCGCCATTCCGTGTCCGCCTTCTTCAGGTACTATCGGCGTCAAATGAAACCCGAACAGCGGCAAGCGTTCGCAGTGGTGTAGTGCAAGCCGTCTAGTTATCAGCATGGACAGGCGCGCATATATGCGCAGAGCTGCCGAACCGGATACGCGCCCCTGTCCATAATAATAAATGGACGGCGCGCACTATACCACTGCGAATGCTTGCCGCTGTTCGGGTTTCATTTGACGCCGACTGTACATATATTTGTGCATTTTAGCCATGCATTTTTAAAGGCTTTTTGCTACCAGAAAGTGGTATTACACGTGCGCTTCGAGTTCCTAGGGGGCGTGGAAGGACGACTACACTTCCATGGGAATTCGGAAACCACGACGCGCATCTGGAGCGAACTTCTTCTTTTTAAGGCGAAAGCCTAGATGATTCATCAAACGCGAATATTGACCGGCGTACCGCGTCGGCGTCTCCCGTCAGCGGCGTCAGGAGGAGTGATGCAAAAAGTCATCGTCACAGATCGCCAGAATTTGTGACGTCATTATGACGCCATCGTGACGTCACAGTGCCGTGAGGTGATGTCACGTGATGACGTCATCAGATGGCATATTAGCTGGTCAAAGGTGGGCCAGTCATGGAGGCAGTGCAAAACCAGGTGAGGTGCCTCCGGTCCTGTATTCAGTGGAAAAACATGCTGGGTGCAGAAAGCTATCGGAGGGGGGCGGAGTAGCATCAGTACATCGATAGAGAAGAAAAAGACGGCTGTCGCCTTCCAGTCGTCTCATGTGAGTGCAAAAAGGAACCCTGTTAATTTTCTATTTTTTCTGCGACAAAGAAAAGTGCGGCTGCGATAATTACGATGGCATACCTCGAAGTGAGAGATTGCAGCGCGTTCTTGTTAATCAATATCAGGATGTTCAATTATTTTTGGCACTAAACCCTAGAGCGGTGGTGACAGTGCTGTCGACGCAATGGCGAGGAAGATCGAAGAGTGTTGCAACAAAAGCTTCCCTTTTGAAACTTCATAAATCCGGGCCCTAATTAGGAAGCAGTCGCCTTTTTGTCAGCTATTCTAAGAGCAAGAAATTTTTCACCACTAGAAGGTAAAACATCAATAAACGGCACGTGAATCTCTATCATGCTTCAACTAGGAAATTTCATCCATTATCCTGCTAGAAATTCAGCAAGCTAGAGATCCGTTGTTGACGTAATAAGTTTATTTGCAAATGCTATTTTATCAAAAGTCTTCTGCTTAGCTGAGCAAGTCTTGCGTGTTATATTTATGATATGCGCAACGCTAACACGCTCTCTTATTCTTGAAGAAAACCGTTTCAAAAGATTAAGGAGATCTACCGAGTAACAAGACTTCCTTTTTTTGTAACCTTATCTGTATTCTCTGGAAATTGTTGAAAATTCCTACACCTATTTGTTTTTCTCTGATTTTATAAAGCCTCGCAATCGACTTAAGGTAAATGAAGCAAAAAGGAAACAACGAAATAAATGCGCATAATGTTATTTTAAATATATATTATGCGCATTTTCCTGATTTCCAGGAAGCTAGATGACGAGATTCGACCATGGACGCTCACGGATGCCGGAGGGCGAAGAAGGATAAAAAAATCACAGCATATCCACGGAGTGAATGATGATGAGTGGGCGAAGCTGCGGAGGTTCATCGGTAAACCGTGAATCTTCCGTGAATTCTGCCCAGTACATCATCACCGACGTGAGATCGGGCGCGTTTATACTAAAGGTTCCATGAGAGTTATGACGACTTGCAGCTCACTTTAATTTTACATGTACGCTGTGAATTTTCATTGTTTAGAAAACTATTGCTTTAGAAAACTTCTGGCGTCTTTCGTTAAGCAGCTGGCGTCTTTTCGTTTTGCTTTAGAAACATCTGGCGTTCTTTCATTTTGCTTTTAGAAAACATCTGGCGTCTTTCGTTGGTTTATTTCATCAATCAACGGTGTTTTGAACAAAATTTTTATTGTTTAATCACGCACAGGAGAAATCTCATCAGGCACTACCTTGGAAGTAAACAATGGCTGCTAATGGGAATGAGAGACATAAGAAGTCGGCTTTTAGCTAACACTTACACTTCTACTTCTACTAACGTTTCCTACTGGAACATGCCAATGGCTGCTAGTGGGGAATGAGAGACAGAAGAATTCGGCTTTTAGTTAACACGCACGCTGCGAATTTCTTATTAGACAGTTATAGTTTAGCGGGCTTAACGGAATAGCGGGCTTACCGGAATAGCGGGACCGAAATGCGCATGCGCAGTACCGTACGTGACCCGTAGCGTTTACCGTACGCACGCTATTTTTCAGATTTAGCGTTAGCGTGTTTGCGTGGTTAACGTAGTGTACGTAAAATATGGCGGCGGTTTTCGACGCCCGCTTCGAACTGAATTTAGCGTTGATGTGGACGGATCCACTTCTTTCGTAGCAAACGACTGTGCGAAATTGCTTCGCTTGCCTTCAGGTAGCTTCGACAACACGGTATTACGGATAACTTCGCGTAGTTTTTGAGATCTCTTCCCATTTCGAACGTCCCTAGGCCTATCTAGAAGATCGGTGTAAACGAGTCTGTAACATGAAAATTTTCGCTTTTGGTGCTTAGTTCATATTTATTTACTTTTATTTTCACTAAAAAAAAGGAGTAATATTGCTGCGTGCGGGGATACAGGCAAGCATTCTCGGTTTTGTTCTTTTCACTTTTTTTAACGCATTCACCCTTCGCTAGGTGGCGCCACCGTCCCGGCTTGGGCACGTAAACGCTATCCCGCTAAACTAAAACACGCTTTCCGCAACCAACGTTTGCGGCACGGTAACGCTATTCCCTTAACCCCCGCTATCACGCTAACGCTAAACTATAACTGTCTATTGTTCAACAACGCACAGGAAATATCTCCCACCGGCACCACCTTGGAGGTCAAGATCTGGTACTAGCGTTACGACTGGTTACGCACTACTACGACTACGACTACGAGAGACGAACGGGTGCCGCCTTAAGGAGCTTCGCCCCTAAAACTGCCCAATAAATCTGTTTTGAACTGTCTAGGTGGAGTGGGACGTCATATCCCATTTGCCTCAACGACCTGTCACTTTCAGCTGAAAGTGTAATATCGCGATTGAAACAGAGACGCAAACGGAGCTATCGCGACGGTTGCGAAAAGGAGGTATGCCGAATCTGTGATGAGGTATGCCTGCGAGGAGATACAAACTTTGGCGACATTTCGCACGCGGAAATGCGTTACGAAAAAACACCCGAACTGCTCGCGAAGGAAGACAGCACCGCATGGTTGCATAACCATGGACGCGAAGTGTACCGCCAAGCAGGTATTCTGTGTTCTCACGAATATTGCCCAGATACCCCCTTATACATGGGGCACGGTGTGGGATTTAAAAGAAGTCATTATGCCCTTTTATTAAGACACTTAAGCGTAACCCCGAGGTGCAGACACTGAAACCGTGAACCTGTACAACAACTCGGGCGACTGGACTGAGTTCTCTTGTCGAAACGTTTCTGAATATATGTAAATATCCATGTTTAGAAACGCTTCGAAATAATACGAAATTTTGAGCTAAAACTAATCACATTTCACAAGTTTCAAAGCGTTGCTGTACAAGACAGAAACACAACACGACTTGTAAGGGAAACGCAAACGCCGACTAAGGATATTAAAGGCTCGAATTTGGCGTAAACTATAGAAGAAGCGAAACAATTTTCGCGCTCCGGAAGCGAAGCTTTCATAGGCAGTTATTTGCGCACTTCGCATTGCGTTTATGTTGGCTTCTTTTTGGCTAGTGACCTTTTTTCCGAAAAATATTCTCGCTTATCGAGTTATCATATGGTACACGGCACCATCATATGTACCCAGTTCTTTAATGCATTAGTAGTTCTTACGCATTAGGAACCTCGCTCTGAGCGACAAGCGCAGGAAAAGCGCGCGGTGTTTGCTCGCCCTAAAATTTTAACAGAGAAGCCGTCCTTAGTCGTGCGTGGCGTAGATCTGCTCGCGTGGTCTTGAGGTGTGACGAGTGCGAGGCCCGGTAGGAAGGGGGAGGCCTGTGCCGTACCTAGATAGACGATAGTGAAGCTCGATGGAAAAGGAAATGCAGCGCCTAGCCGAGAGTGTGCCGTGGGCCAGGCTCGGTGGAGAGGGTGAGGAAATGAGAGGCGAGCCTCGCGGTGACGTTCAGGCTCGGCGAAAAGCGCGTTTTCTAGAGTGGAGAGGCAGGGCACGGAAACTTTCAAGTTCTAGAAACGGCTACAGAGGGCGCAAAGATCAACCGCGGCGCGTTCCATATTTAAAGCGAAGCAGTGCGCGAGAAGACGAGACACGTGCGACTTCCCTGGCTTGAAACTCTTCTTTCGAGAATCAATTTCTTGCTACTGCCTCTAACGCAGGCACAACCAACAAACTGCAAACAGATACACTACTCCTACGAATCCGACCGTGAACCTTCCCTGAAGTAGAAGTCACAAAAAAGGAAAAAGAAATAAGCGAGGCATTTAAGGCGGCGAGGTGCGCGACTTGCAGCTCTACTTACGGTCAAGCGCTTGTGTGTGAAAGCACGAAGAGGAAGATCGAAGGGCCGCAAGACAAACGACACTCACAGATGTTTTTTTGTGTGTGATGTTATGCTCGAAAGTTCCAAAACAAAATTGCAGTGCCCAGTTACCGCTGCAGAGACAAGGTTCGTTCGTGCAAAGCTGGCAGAAAGCGCAGAGGCAATCAGTGCGTTCTCGCAATCAGCACTTTGCCGGGCTTTCGTAATGGTATCGATTACCCGTTCTAGTCTTGGAAGTCAATTATTCAGACGGTTGTTTCCGTTGTTTTCTGTAAGTAGCTGTCTAAAATCAATTCTTTGTTTCTCTCACGTAGAGAAAAAAAAAAACATAATGATTCTTGACGTCACTAGCGTCACTTCGATATTTAGTCGGATGTAAGAATGATGCAGAAAATGAAGTTGTTATTATCGGTGTATTCAGTGTTATATTTGGCATCGTCAGCTTGTTCCCTTGCAGTGCCACGTTCATCCACCGAAATCATTGTCCACGTTTCGCATAACGATCATCCGCTTCTTATGTCGTCACAGATATCCTCGGGGAAACAACATTGGCCTGACGCATGGGCATTAGCCTTCCGAAGCCATTAATAATCTTTGATGTTGTCTTTTCTGTGGGCTGGCATTTCAAGACAGTAAAAGCTTGGAGGAGGCTTGATGTTCGCTTTCAAGAGTAGAACGCGATAGCGTAATAGCGCCCCGTTCCCATCGCCTTCTCAACAGCTAGCCTCGCTTTGCTTCTCGGTGAACACTGAAACCGTGCCGCAAGAAGACGAACGTCTGAGCGCGTAACATTGGCCGTTTCAAACTATCCTAAAATGCCTACTGCAAGTGCAGGTACGAAGCGCCCACTACGCCATAATTCATCCTTTTGCGAATACGCCAATTAAGGGCCCGCTATGCGCGTCCGTAAGGCAACGCGCGAACAGACGCAGCTGCTCACTTCGTTGAAGTTTTTGTTGATGACGATGACTAAATATGTCTGAGCGCTTTGTAATGTGTGGGCGTTTGAAGTACCCACTCGTTTCGCAATTCACATGTATTGGCGCGCGGTGCAATTATACGCTTCTGCCACGCAATATAAATGCGTTAAAAAGACTTCTCCCACTATATGACATTCTTATAATGTTATTTTGTTTGTTTTTTTGCTGAAGCAGTTTCAAGCAATGACGTGACTCTGTGGTAGGACGGCTGCTTGCCACGCAGAAGGCCTGGGTTCAATTCTCACTCTATCACAACATTTTTGTTATTTATTTTCCTTGCGTTTTTCTCAATTTTTCGGTCACATCCAGTGCTGATATTTTGCTCACAACCAATGGCGCCGACACCGACGCGAACCGGGAATTCCTGCGGAAGGAGCTCTTTAACGCTATCCAGTTAAAATAATGGTTCTTGTGACTACGCAAGAGATGTTCCTTGATACATTTGTGGTCCTACTTTCTTGCTAAATAAAACAGCTCATATTAACGCTGTTGCGTTAAAGAGCTCGTTTCGCAGAAATTCCGGTGTCGTTGTCGGCGTCGTTGGTTGCGAGTGAGAAACCAGCGTTGTCCGTGGGCGAAAATTTGACATAAATGCAAATAAATAAATAATGAAAAATTGGCAGATCCCACGCAATGTGGCAATCGGTTTAACGCGAAACAGCTAGCGAGTACCTAGTATTTTTAACGGCAGAGGTGTTTAGGCTGGAGCTCTTTCCGTGGCCGGCTACCGCACAAGACTCGGTGCAGCTGTGCAAAGCGAAAGGGAAGCATAGTACAGCTATGTATAGTATAGTATAGTAGCTATAGTATAGTATAGTATAGTATAGTATAGTATAGTATAGTATAGTATAGTATAGTATAGTATAGTATAGTATAGTATAGCATAGCATAGCATAGCATAGCATAGCATAGCATAGTACACTATAGTATGGTATGATATTGTATAGTATAGTACAGCAGAGGGTGGGAAAGGAAGGTAAGGGTGCGGCGGAAGGCGGGGGATATACCACAGCACAGCCATAGTACGGTATAGCAAGGGACTGAAAAAAAGGAGTGACGGTTAGGAGTGATGTGATGATGAGGAGGAGGGCAAGGAAGAAGGGAGAGGACATAGCATAGCATAGCTATGTACAGCATAGCTGGGTTGGAAAATGGAAGCGAGGGTGAGCAATGACGTGAGAGGGAGGAGGGGGAAAGGGTAAAGCATAGCATAGGCATGTATAGTATAGGATATCAATGGGTGGGAAAGGAGAGTGAGGTTGAGGAGGAGTGATGTGAGCAGGAGAGAAAGGAGAAGGCGAAGGCGACCAGCTCCGCTGTTTCCTCATTCTTCGCACCACTAATGCGTACCTGCCGCATTTTTAGTGGCTTTGAGTCTAGCGTTACGGTGTAGATCGACGTGATTTTGAACGTGGAATAGAGTGCAGATCGTGAGCTTACCAGGCACGTCGGCTACACTGGCATTTAAAGGGTAACTTATGGTGTGCCGCAATGTCCGCACTCACGTTAAAGCCCAGACGCCAGTTTTATCGAAACGAAATGCAAGCTACGGTGAGATGATGTGAATAATATACGTAGCATTTATTAGCGTATTTCTCCGGACTCCAGCAACGCCTGAATATAGCTTGGTGAGTCATAGTAGTACATATGTAATGTTTATTAGCCTGTTATAAAAGCTGAGCCAACACAGGAACCACAGTCGACCTTAACCCGACATGACGCCTGTATCATAGGAGTGCACAAGCAATGTTTATTACCTCGTTATAAAATTTAATAGCCAGCACTTCGGCCACAGTTGACGTTGCACCGGCATAACGCCTGCATAGGATCTTTCTACGCAGTTTAAAGAGCTGGGGTGGCTCTATAGTGGAATACTTGACTGCCACTCAGAATTCCTGGGTTCGATTGCTGCTGGGATTCCGATATTTATTATTTGCGTTAGTCGGGTTCACGTGACCGATGCAGCCTTTTCTTAACGCTTTCACGTTTAAATTAACTATTCCTATTCCCGCCGTTCCTGATTAGATATAAACTGTGAATCACCTGTGGCGCATACCCGCATTTCGCACCGTTTAACATTGGACATTGCCTACGCACATCGCTTTCTACGCCGTGTGAAAAAAGAAAACGACTTCCGATTGCATCTACAGTGATACCACTGATGCCTCTTTAGAGGGCTTGCTCACATACTGCCGACAATATTACCAACACAGAAATAACGAGGTAAATGAAGTAATTAAGACAAGCTATTTAGAAGATACTTGGACCACGGTCATGCCACACTTACTGAAGATGTACCTTGACAGCCTCGCGGGATTTTCTCGTTGACGGTAACGTAATTTAGTCATGGTAATGAGTACGTTCCGTGAAATTTATGTGTATAGCATGTTTAGTGAAAGGACGGAAAGATCACTCGAAAACGACGTTCTTATTTCTGGTGCTTTTATAGCACTGGTTTATTTAACTATCAGTTGAACTTTAGCAAATATGCCTATTGGATGCTTGTCCTGAATTCGTGTGCTTTCTTTTGCTTGTGTTTTTTGTGCTTATACTTTTGCAGCTTATCTTTGGTGTTCATAAATAATATATGTATACATTAACAAATATCCAGTCAAGACTTTTATCATACTCTAACATAAAATACCTTCCCTCGAATGTGCAACTGTTAGCAAGAAAACATCATTTATGCATTTTCCACGAAAAAAGATCCTAGTCTTTACGAAGGACTTGCAGTTTCATTGGAAATTAAAGAAAACGGTAGGAAGGGGAAGATGGAAACTTGCGATGAGAAAATCCGTCTTCTTATTGTCTTCAAGGCCGGAACTTGAAGAATAGAAGTCTTGAAGAAGACAAGTCCACTTGTCGAAACGTCGGCTCGATGAAAAATTCCTCTTTACGGATTTTTTCATTGGAAATTAAGTAATACAAGAACAAGAATTAGCGCAGAGTGTAATACGATTGTGTTGTTTATCTTTTATAGCGAAAGCAATTATATGGACAGTGTCGGCTGGTTTTTGCCGTCGCCGTCACCGGATTCATGTATCGTATATGTATAAATATGTGTAATTATATAAAACTCCCAAAGCAAGATAATTCAGAAAAATGTTTCCGAAGTGCAGAATCGAAGCAGCGACCTCTCGCTCCGCAGCGCGTGGCGCTAACCACTGCGCCACAAAACGTAGATCCTTCAGGTAGCTAACGGCGAGCGTTATATACACACCCTTTAACGCAGTATTCAGAGACGGCAGGCGCTTATAAGCGTTTCTTCATTAACAGCGAGATGGCGCGAGGAGCGCAACGGGCGCATTTAGAAGTCGTCGGCCAGCTCGCTCACTTCTTCTAATATTTGCGCAGGGAGAACCATGCCCTTCCGCTGTCTGCTCGCGCGGTAGTTGCGGCCGGGGGGCAGATGTTTCTGCAGCGTAGCAGCGCGTCCATCACGGGCCGCTTTTCTTGCTATCGCATTCATTGCTTCGCCCTCGCGGCGAAACTGTGACTTTTTTTTACTAGTTAGTCTTTAACGTACCAATAACGAATCGCTTAGCACTCTCGTTGCGCCAAACACGCATCAGAAATGTCTGGACTCGGGTGCAACTTAAAAAGGCACACTAGGTGCCACGCTGATGACCGAAGTGCGGCAGCCTACCGCTTCCATGACTAAAGAAATAGTGCCGCTCTTGTTCTCGACCACGTTTTCCGTCGGGTGGGTCACCCGCCGTCTGCCTCATGACGTTAGTCCGTAACATGCACCCATTGGCGCAGGCTCGTATTCATCCGCCGTGGAGGTAGAATAACCGCTGCAATCTAAAGCTGTACCCGACTTCAGCTTGTGGTATTTCTATTCTGAAGCTCTCAATGTTGACCTTGCGGAAATTGATAAGCCAATAATAGATGCATGTCCGGCCTACCGGTAATGAAGGAAAGAAGATGACTCTTAAGGGCTCGTTTTTCTTTGTTAGACACAGTATTAATGAGACCTAACAGACAATAACGCCAAGGAAAGTATAGGGGAGTGTTACCTGTAGTATTTAGAATATAAATGTGAAGAAAGTAAAGTGGACGAAAAGATAACCTGCCGCCGGCAGGGACCGAACCTGCGACCTTCGAATAACGCGTCCGATGCTCTACCACTGAGCTAGGGCGGCGGTCATCCTCCCGTCCACTTTATGGGGTATATATGTGCATTTAAACCTTGGAGTGTTAGTCAGCGCCAATCGCAGCCATGGCGGCGAGTGTGGAACACTCTTTTTCTGCCTTTCTGGCGTCACGTAGCACGTGATCTTTTTACGAGCTGGCAGCTGACCAATAATCCCTCGCATACTACCTGAAGGCATCAAGTCTGCCAGAACGAGACCCTTGCTATGAATGAAGGAAAGAAGATGACTCTTAAGGGCTCGTTTTTCTTTGTTAGACACAGTATTAATGAGACCTAACAGACAATAACGCCAAGGAAAGTATAGGGGAGTGTTACCTGTAGTATTTAGAATATAAATGTGAAGAAAGTAAAGTGGACGAAAAGATAACCTGCCGCCGGCAGGGACCGAACCTGCGACCTTCGAATAACGCGTCCGATGCTCTACCACTGAGCTACGGCGGCGGTCATCCTCCCGTCCACTTTATGGGGTATATATGATCACGTGCTACGTGACGCCAGAAAGGCAGAAAAAGAGTGTTCCACACTCGCCGCCATGGCTGCGATTGGCGCTGACTAACACTCCAAGGTTTAAATGCACATATATACCCCATAAAGTGGACGGGAGGATGACCGCCGCCGTAGCTCAGTGGTAGAGCATCGGACGCGTTATTCGAAGGTCGCAGGTTCGGTCCATGCCGGCGGCAGGTTATCTTTTCGTCCACTTTACTTTCTTCACATTTATATTCTAAATACTACAGGTAACACTCCCCTATACTTTCCTTGGCGTTATTGTCTGTTAGGTCTCATTAATACTGTGTCTAACAAAGAAAAACGAGCCCTTAAGAGTCATCTTCTTTCCTTCATTCATAGCAAGGGTCTCGTTCTGGCAGACTTGATGCCTTCAGGTAGTATGCGAGGGATTATTGGTCAGCTGCCAGCTCGTAAAAAGATCACGTGCTACGTGACGCCAGAAAGGCAGAAAAAGAGTGTTCCACACTCGCCGCCATGGCTGCGATTGGCGCTGACTAACACTCCAAGGTTTAAATGCACATATATACCCCATAAAGTGGACGGGAGGATGACCGCCGCCACGGCCTACCGGTAGTATTACAATTCTGGAAAAAAACTCATACGCGGTGGGGTAAGCATCTCTGAATGGCCTGATGAAAAAAAAATAGTGCAATGATAAGGCGTAAGGTACTAACTAGATCAATACGTATGGCTGTCACAAGTATGAAGGGTATCTACAGTGGCATGTGGTGCATGCCACGCGCAGTGTGGCTGCGTAAAGCCGTCAGTAAAAGCGTGTTATGATCGTTACTACCAGCGGGTCGACTTATCGCTCTTGTACACAGCGCTGTAGATCGTTCACCATTTGTTTAAACAAAAAAGGTTCGTTTGCTATGTCCCAGAGCCGGCTGCGCACTCGTATATCTTTCAAACACATTACACAATAATCCAAACCGCTGTCCTGCTTTTGGAAAAAAATTAGGCGGGGCTATGTTATCGCAAACACCCATGACCAGCAGAGCTGTGGGGGCTTGGCAAATCGTTGCAAAGCTAAGCAGAGGAGAAGCGATTTTTTAGCAAAGCCACACCTAACCTTTAACACCTAACTTAGTGTTTGCCATTTATTACTGCTCGCGTCCGGACCGTAACTGTAGCCTGGTTAAATTTCCCCCTTCCCGAAAAAAGATTACTGGTTTTATTTTTAACAGCAAAGCTCTTTAAAGCGGACATTTGTCGTGGATCGTACGCAGAAAAACCTCGCCGAGCGAGGACGTCACCATGCGTCGCCTAGCAACGCGTTGGAGGAAGGAAAGGGGGAGGAGGAAAACATATAAATAAATTTCCTTGGCGAGACGACATTCGAACCATTTGAACCCGGGTACCCACGGACCAAAGGCGAGCGTCGTAACCGCTCGGCTATCCAGGTACGCTAGCAGATCAAGCATTTATGAGAACCATATGATTGCGTTGCTCTGGGTGATAGAACGAGAAAAAAATATATAAAGAGATAAAGAAAGAAAAAAAAACAGACAGAAAGAAAGAGATAGAAAGAAACAAAGTGAGAGAAAGATAGTATAGCGTAGCCATATGTAGTTAGTATGGCAAGGGGATGGCAATGGGAAGAGCGGGTTCACTTACGTGATTTCCGTGGCAGAGATAATGCGACAGTTTTTGGCAAAGCCCGGGATAAAACATTTTCGTGGTAAAAAGACATCAATGTGCATTCTGGATTGGTGGGACCGAGATGTTTTGAGACAATGAACAAACGACTGGCGAGTCGTTGAAGTGAGCTCGCTTTAGAACGACACGGTTCTCGCTGATTACATAGGTGATTGTCTTTTGGGATGTTAGATAGCGAATGTATTTTTAAGCACATAAACCTACAGAAGGAAGTCTGATAACTTTAAGCCATTCCTTCACGTATAGTAGTAAGCACGAGATACTTAAGGCGCCTCACTTTCATTTCAGACAGCCTCATGCAGCTACCCTTATAAAAAAAAATACTTGGTGTGCTTGTCACCCCCACGTTATATTTTTTTTTTCATTTTCATTGTTATTTAATGCTGTCACAAAATCACGCCGTACCATATGTCGCCCCATTATCTGCTATATAGCTTCAAGGCGTAGGTCAGCGCCCTTAATAAAGCGCGGGTTTTAGTGCATTGCGAAAACTTGTGGTGGACTAAAGAAAAGACACACATCTGTCACGAAATAGACAGAACGAAACGGCCTCGTTCACAATAATAGGCCGAAAAAAAATATTGTAGCTTCTTGACACAGAACAAAATATTGTTTTTTGTATTGCCTTTGAACGTTGAGGTGTCTTGGTTCACAGAGTGTGCCATCAGAACCCCTCAGGCGCATAGTGTGCCATCAGGGCCCCTCGGGCGTCTTTTTAGTTGGTGGTGAAGTCGAGTTGTGGAAATTGTTCTTCGTAGAGATAAGACAGCGCACCGGGACCAGAAAAAAGAAAGCTAATCATTCTCTAAGATTATATTCAAATTCATTTTTTTTTCATTCTATCGGTTACTTTGCACCCACCAGCACCTTAGAGTGTCACGTAATGGTAAGTATGTCTCGCTGAAAATCCCACATTTTCTGCGTTTTGCAACATGACGCGAGTGTAATACAATCTCCCGATTTGTTTTCACTCAGATAAGGCATATTGGCCTCCCGAGCTAAGGAACTTGTTTTTTTTTTTTTTTACTGGCCTTTGTATAACACAAACTAATATGTTGTCCGATGGCCGAAGGTGCTGTTGAGCAAACCTCTGAGGGGCACACGCACATTTTCTGTAGCGCTGACTTGCAGTCGTGTTTGCATTGCAGGCTTAGTACGCCTTGAAACGCCAATGCTTCAATCAATCAACTGTCAATTGTAATATGTATAAAGATTGCTAAAATCTGTTTATTGATGCTAACGTGGCTTAGGCTGTATGCAATACGCCCGCCATAACTAAGGGATAAAGGTTATAAAATCACAGCAGCCGACCATAAGCATCACCAATATTTTACAGCGACAGCTGTTATGAGATCACAACAACGGTTGTTTTACAGCGAAAACTGATATGAGATCACATGGGCAATTTTTTGCGCCATAGTTGTCCGCCGCCGCCGCTGTCTGTAACCGCTACCACGAGAAATACAAAAAAGCGAAATAAGAAAACAATATCCAGGATGGAACGGGTTTCGAACCTAGGCCCTCTGCCTAGGAGCCCAGTATTCTATCTCAGCGCCAAGCCGGTGCTTGAAACTGTTTGCAAAAATACCTTATTCAGGCTTGATGTCGTTAAGGAACCACATTAACATACGTAGTGTAGGGTGGTAGAAGCGTAAAATAGCAACCAGGCGTCACAAAACGCGAATTCTGCAGCCAGGTGTCATACAATGCGAACTGCCCAGCGCGTAGGTTGTTGAATGCTTCCAACCCCTTACAAAGGGCTCTGCCATAATTCTTCTTCGTCATGAGGCACAGCATCAACAAAGGGCACATAATGCCTTACAGTTGTACAGCGGGTACCACGGTTCTCCGCAGGATGACAGAAAATTGCATAGTGGCTGCTTCCATAGCTAATAAAAATTATGGTGATTTATAGCATAGGGCGTTCCTCGCAAGTGCACTTCTATTACATGAATCATGGAGCCCATAAGGCCCCCATGATCCATTTCATCAGGGTCTCAATAAAATTCTTCCTCCTTCTCTCTTTCTCTATTTCTCACGTTAACGTATGTTATATATCGTAGTGGGAGAGCGAAATAACGACCGGGCGCCACACATTGCGAATTATGTAACTAGTGGGTCGTTTAAAATTTCCAACCCATTACAAAGGGCTCAGCCATAATTCTTCATCGTCATCAGCCGTCGTATCAACAAAGTGCACATAATGCCTTACAGATGTGTAGCTGGTACCTGGCTTCTCCGCATAATGACGAATAATGGCGTAGTGGGTGCTTTCCAACTTCACAAAAATTATGATTTGTGGCGTAGTGGGAACCTTTCTTGTGTACTTGTACTGGTAGCCCCAAGGGAGTTTATAACGGGCTCTTGAAATGCCGCTCTTTCAGCTTTCGCTGCGACTGTGCTGCGCCTTCTGCGCAGGCCTGGCGTTCTTTTTTCCCTGTTTCCTTCAAAAGAGATATGTGAGGTGGATAAACAGTTACAGACGGTGCAAATACATTGCGCAATCCGTAAACTTCCTAAGCAATCTACATTGTTTGTAACGCAGTTTATGAAAGGCTGGTATTTCGGAATGTTTTTGAATGACGTACTGTTCATACCCCTCAGTGATTCACCTTCACACGGGGGCTTTGAGTGTCGACAACACGCTGATGTCATCAATAAACCGTTGTGACATTATCCTCGGTGTAGAACGAACTGGCCTATGGAAAAAGTGCTTTTATGTAGGTACGCTAGTACCTTTCATGCAGTCACATGGCCACCATATTGTAAAGGGCAAAAACTTTTCAAGCTGCAAAATGCAAAAGTGCTCTAAAGGCCCGAAGTGTGCTGCTTACGTTTTAGTGTATAATTGTTCTCATATCATCACTCCTTGATGTTTATCTCTACTCCTACAGGCCCATCTGACGGCTGCGGTTTAGATGTCTTCCTACCTCATCCAATAACAGCGTTAGAGAGCTGGAGTTCTGGTTAGTGATAGCATTGTCCCTCAATACTTTTACTGATCAGGAAACTCCCGCGTAACTCAATGGGATAGCTGCATATACCGCCCGCAATTTCCGTGCCGCGGCGCTGGCGTAGCTAGAAGGGGGACGAGGAGGCCGGCTGCTGATGGCCGCCATTAGTGGAGTGTGGGCGCGGAATGGTGTTGTTTGGGCTGGTTGCACCCCTTTTTTTCCTTTTCGCGTTCACCTCGTCGTGACAGCAATGTCCAACATCTGATGTGTGCCGGGCTGGCGCTCGCGATATAAGGACACTGTCGAAAAAGTCTTCCTCTTCTGTTTACCAGCCGACGCAGAACAACGCGACAGGTAGAAATGTGCAATTCCCGCGACAGGAGACTGTCGGATGTTCGTTCGACTCCAAGTACGTTCGCGTGTGCGAAAAACATTTCGGTGCAAGTGACATTGTACGTGCGGACGTGTGCACAGTGAATGGATACATCGTTTCAACAGTGCCTCGAGATCGACCAAGACTGGTGGAATACGCCGTGCCTAGAACTGTGTGTGTAGTGTGTGCGAGTGTGTTTGAAGTTTTATGTGAAGTGCGGTGTTCGGAGTGTGTACGTTTGCTTTCTGGATAATTATAGAAACTAAAAAGTGATGCCGTGGGCCAAAATGCATTATTTTGTTTTACTTTGATAGTGCTGTTTCCTGGTGCTGTCACTGAATCGAGAAAGTTTCTAGGAACGTTGAAAAAGAGTAATGCAGTTTTATGTATAATTGATCAGTTTAAGCTGAATACCTGGGTTGATGTAAGCTCCTGGTTGATTTCGATTTGCGCTGTTGCTTACACAGAAGGAACAGGGTGGCTAACTGGAATGCCAACTTAGAACTCGTGGTCATTGCGATAGTATATGGGAATGGATAAAAAGAAAAAAAAAAGAGCCGCAATATATTAGATCTCGGCGGTGTTATGAAATCTGCATGCGTAAAATCAAAACATATCGCTTGAAAATCGCACATGGTGCCGATATCTAGCGAAGCTCACGGCAGTTTCAGCTCATTATTTTTTGTAATCTTCAAGATCAAAAGCGCAAATTATGACACCAAAGAAAAAAAAAGGAAAACAACACGAGCATACGAGCATCCCTCTTCGTTTTGTGGTATCTCAATCTGCGCTTTTGATTTTTAAAGCTATATTTTTCTAACGATATCCCTCAAGAGGTACTTCAAAGCTATTAATGCGACGTTAGCCTGATATACTGGCTTGTTTGCTGGCACGCGAACTTCTATTTGCAGCTTCGTGATGCCCTATAGAATAAAGTGAGAATTAGTCCGAAAATGAGCGTTAGTGCAGTCCGAGTGCGGCTACTCCGCAACCTACAGTGCAAAATATGTTAACCTTTCAGTCATCTAGAAACAGCCAGTGTTCGGTTTAAGCCCGAAAGCTACTATGCGGGAATTGAGAAATGTAGGAACTTCACGAACACACGCGTTACTTGACAGACACCCTCAGTCAAAACATTGCCAGCAATTAATGACTTCGGCAATTTGACAACGCGCATCATGTACCATATTGACAATACTAATCACTGCTATTGTTTGTTAGCGAGAACACAGAGAGTGAAAATATCTGAAGAAGTGTATTTGACGACAAACGCTTCCGCGAACGCGCAACTGCCCTAACAATCGCGGCAGATCAATGCCCTTCTGCTTACGGTGGCGCCTCTGGTGTACACGTTTGTCCCTATATGAAACATTCGCGGGAGTTTCATGACCAGTAAAAAGTATTGAGGGACCATGGCGATAGCTGTAGCTTTAGAAGTACGTGTAATGCCATTACGTATAAAGGCACCCTCGGTCACAGGTCATTACACAATAACGAAGATTGCTATTTTACTGGGCAACAAAATTCAAATGCGATAAGCTCTTATGTAGGGTCAAATACCCCAAGCCCGATTGCAGGGAAGGAGCTTAGCTAAATTGAGTGGCTTGGGTCATTAAATTTTGCTGACTCAATTTTACCCTGCAAGACCTCTCGTCCACGCGGTTGGATACAAGGTAAGGCGAACCTTCTTGAAGCGAAAAGCTCTGAGGGATTCGTTAGACGGGATCACGAATGACGACACTATTAAATGCGAAGCATTTCTTAGCGAATTTCTGCGAGTTTGAGCGTATCTATCTATCTATCTATCTATCTATCTATCTATCTATCTATCTATCTATCTATCTATCTATCTATCTATCTATCTATCTATCTATCTATCTATCTATCTATCTATCTATCTATCTATCTAGCCGCCTACGACTTTGTGCTCTCCTGGCCGTTTCGTTAATCGGATTTATACCAAAATTGGTATGGAATAACATGACCATATTGCGAACATAAATGACAGGTCATAACATGAAAATCATGACATGCATGTCATGAACAACATGATTTACATTCCACGGCCTTGGGGCTCTTGCAGCCATTCCGTTAATTTCAGATATACCAAAAGTGGCATGACGTGACAAGAGTTCATGGCGAACATAATGGCAGGTCCTAACGTGCAAATCATGACACGCATGTCATGTGCGGCATGATTTACATGACATTGTCTCGGGGCGCTCGCGGCCGTTTAAATGAATGGATATATACGAAAACTGGTATGACGAGACATTTCGACATGACGAACATAACTGACACATGGTAACATGAAAATCATGACACGCGTGTCATGCACATCATGATTGACATGCCACGCTCATGACGCACTCGCGGCCGTTTCGCTAGGTTGATATACACCAAAATTGGTATTGCGCGATGTGACTGTATGAAGAACACGAATAACAGGTGGTAACATGAAAACCATGACATGCATGTCATGTATGCCATGATTTATATGCCACGCTCATGACGCACTCGCGGCCGTTTCGCTAGGTTGATATACACCAAAATTAGTATTGCGCGATGTGACTGTATCAAGAACATGAATAACAGTTGGTAACATGAAAACCATAACATGCATGTCATGATTTACATGCCACGGTCATGGTGCATTCGCGGCCGTTTCGCGGGCTCGATATACACCAAAATTGGTATTGGACGACGCGACTGTATGACGAACGTAAATTAGAGGTAGTAACATGAAAATCATGCCATGCGTGTTATGTACGACATGATTTACATGGCACGCTCATGGTGCGCTCGCGGCCGCTTCGCTAGAGGGATATGCACCAAAATTGGTATTGCGCGATGTGACTGTATCAAGAACATGAATAACAGGTGGTAACATGAAAACCATGACATGCATGTCATGTATGGCATGATTTACATGCCACGCTCATGGTGGACTCGCGGCCATTTCGCTCGTTTGACATACACCAAAATTGGTGTTGTGCGATGTGACTGTATGACGAACATAAATGACAGGTCCTAACATGCGAATTATGTTATGCATGTCATGTACGGTATGATTTACATGACACTGTTATGGCGCGCTTGCGGCCGTTTAGATAAGTGGATATATACAAAAATTGGTATTGCATGACAGGAGTGCGTGATGAACATAAATCACCGGTCATGCAGTGTATATACCAGAATATACGTTTCATTGGCATGGTATATACCATATTGTGCATGCACGCGTGCATGGCAAGCATGCGATATATGGTGAACTAGATGCCATGGCATGAATGATTTCATTCGGCTCAAAAATAAACAAAGCGATGTATGCAGCTCTTTGCTGGCTGCTTCGCATTACATCGATTCCCACAGTGCGTGGGATCTGCCGGATTTTTGTGCATTTTTCGACTGAGGCTTAGGACAGCGGCATGTAATGAATTGATTTAAGAATAAAACAGCGGTAACGCTAAACACAAGAAGAAGCCTAATTGCACGTCAGGTACCTTAAAATACGTTAGAGGCTGAATAATGAATTCGCTGGAAGAGTGAATTCCCTGGAATAATGAATTCGCTAGAAGAGGTCTTGATGCCTGCCCTGAGTGGTTTTCTTTTTGGCAGTATCTACAAGTGGCCGACAGGGCTGCCTGTGCGTGAGCTAGGTCAATTTACTCTAATTCTATCCCAATGTAGCTCCTGCATTTTTTAGTAAGGGCATTTTCAGTGCCACTCTAGACGTGGTAATTCTTTTAACAACTGTTTGCGTTCTACATGAAGGATATAAGGACATGGCGGTCAGAAACGGGCCGCCATGTCCAGGTGGCGTTTAGTAGTGTATGCACTCCCCATCAAATTATTGGGCTGAGTTGTACAACCCGCGACACGCACTCCATCAGCATGGCTACGTGTTTTTTAGGAAACATCTTCTTCTACTTCTTATGATTAACCATGGCGCATAAACTGGACAGCTTAAAACTGGTGTCATGTCAGCACCATTCGAACGAACTTGGTCGTCTCCTTAACGCAAGCTTGAAGTCGGCGCACCTCATGGTAAACCTCTGGCCTGCATAATTTTTACCACCAATTTTTTCATTTCCGTAAAAGCTGGTCTACAAAAAGTAAGAACAACCGCTCTCCATTAAAAAAAAGAAAAAAAAGGCGGCCGAAGCAGCGAAGGCGGCCGAAGCAGCGAAGGAAACTAGCGTGCTTCAAGTGTCGACCTGTGACACTTGATAGTTCGCGCTCATCTTCTGTTTGTTCGTTTAGCGGCGTCCCTGAGCTCGAGTGACATTCGTACGCGCCGTAACATGAGCGCGTACATCACGGTGAAAGGGTGAAACATTCCTCTACCCCTCGCCACGAGAAAACCGCGCGAGCAGACGGCGGAAGGGCAAGCTTCTCCCATGCGCAAATATAAGAAGAAGCGAGCGAGCTCGCCGACGACTTTTAAATGCGCCCGTGGGGCTCCTAGCGCCACCTCGCTGGTATTGAAGAAACGCTTATTATCGCCTGCTGTCTCTGAGTCCGTCCAGCGCTAAATGGTGTGTATATAACGCTCGCCGTTAGCTACGTGGAGGATCGGCCTTTCGTGGCGTAGTGGATAGCGCCGCTCGCTGCGGAACAAGAAGTCCCTGGTTCGATTCCGCGCTTCGGAAGCATTTTTCTGAGTTATTTTTCTGTGGGGACTTTATAGATATATACATACTTATACATATACGGTGCATGACGGCGACGGCAAAATCCAGCCGAGACTGTCCATATAATTGCTATCGCAATAAAAAAGCTTAGTGTCTCTCATGCATTCATCTAAGACGACTCGAAGGCGGAGGGCACCCGGCGTGGCTATTTTACCGCGCACGTTATATCACGCGAACGCCGCTTTTTATCCTAAAAAACAGGGCGTGCAAACACGGACACAAAAAAGAAGTCAAGACACCACAAACGCCGGCTAACAAGGTCTGTTAATCGGTGTTTGTGGTGTCTTGACTTCTTTCTTATGTCGATGTTTGCACGCCTTGTCATTTAGAATGAATACTCACCAGCTAACTCAGCTCTCTCTTTTTCCCCGCTTTTTATATTCTTTGAGTCATGCGACTTCCGGAACGACAAAGTGAACGCGCAGCTAGAGTGCCGCTTAGACTTATGTGAAGGTTTGCACCACACGACGGATATTCACCGACGGACCCTTCACATGATCATTGTAAGGCTTTCGCCTTAGTAACGCACCTAGGGCAACCAACATCACAACTTACTCATAACTTGTACTCTATGATATATACATTACCGGCTAATGCATAAGAATTGAAATGAGGAATCAGAAAATAGGACTTAACCTTATGTTCGGTGTTGCTTATGAAGCGTGCCGTTCATACATCACAAAATGCAAAGGATTCATAATTCTCAAAGAAAAATGCAACTTTGCAACGACTCACTGTTTAAACTATAGCAAGGTCATCAAGGAATCGTATCCGCCAATTTATATTACCGGGTACAATATACAGGGTGTTTTAAGAAATGTGTCCGACATTCATCAAAAATAAGGGGAATTGAATAATTGCCCGCTATCTTCATAATAACGTTATCTGTGGTGGGAGACATCTTAAGACGACCAGACACAACAATTACTGCAGCAATTAAACGTAATTTAATAACCTTGTAATTAGCGGAGACAGGCGGTCGGGTCAAAAGAGAGAATTGCTGTCCTTCCTGCGAAGCGGCTATTGCCGCTTTGACATTTTTTAACACTGTGACCTCTGGTTGCGTAATTTCATTGCGGAGCAATGAAATTCAGTCAACTTTCCAGGCGAAACCGAAACCGAAGCTCCGATGAGCGCAACCAGCAGACTACCAGAATGACGTCACATTTCACGACCACGATTGCAGCGGTGTTATAGATCATCTGCATTTGTTAACGCACGTGCGTCATGCGTGCTCTAATCACGAACGAAACCCGCAGAACCACGAATCGACGTCAATGGATGATCAGTACAACGACGCTCGCTCATTCTGGACGTGTCGGAAGAGTATGGCAGTTGCGCTCTTCCGAGCTTTGGTTTCGATTTCACTGGCGAAATTGGTAAGACTTTATTCTTCCCTAATAATTGCCAGCGGCTCAATGATTGTGAAAGTTGATGTGGAGGAGAATAAGTGGACAACGCTTAAGAAATATAAAAATATGTTTTTTTTTTATTGTCGTCAGAAGTTTCCATTGTTCGGTGTTTTGTTGAACTTAGCCCGGTCGTATCTCTTTGCTGAAAAGCTATATAAATATAAGATTCGGCAGTTTAGTAGATAAGTATGCGAAGAACTCAATGCGGAATTTTTGTCGCTCTGCTACAAGCTTTTTTTGAGATGAAGACCTTCAAACTAAAGAAAATAAGGTTTCCTTTGCCAATTTTGAGGTTTTTATAAAAACATCTACACTATACATAAAAACTAAAGATACCTGAGCAGAAGCATAATCAAGTTGTTTACTACTACTGAGCAGAAGAAAAAACATGCATATATTTAGTTACAGAAATTTCAGCTACCTAACTTTTTATATATTGTCCAATTCATAACGAAAGTTGGCCAAAACAGCAGAGCGGATGAGCGCTCCACTCCCCCTTTGTCATTATAGATTTCCTACGCGTCAAAAAAAAAAAAAAAAATTGGCGGCAAAACGAATTGCGGATCTCTTCTTTCCACTCAACAGGCAATAATATATAAAATTTTCAGATAAATTTAAAAGGTCGACCAGACATCGTTTGTTCGATCTTACGTGGAATCAGCCAAAAGAAAAAGAAAAACGTAATAAATGGAACGTTTACTTTCAGTGTTTTTCCTTTTGACCCTGTCAAACTTTCTAAATGCGTCGAAAAGCGCCTCTTTAGCGCACTCGACACTTGAAAGCACTCTGAAGCCTTCTTTCCAAAACACTATACGCTCAATGCCTCGCAATGCTCAGTGGGGCAAAATATTGCGGTGCAGGGGAGTCTTTCCTTAAAGCATTTTCTGAAGTACTGCACCGGTAGCCACACAAGGAAACCAATACGATTAACGAGCGCTCAAGCGCGGGACTGATTTCGCCACAGCATTTGCGGCCCATTCCGTTTAAACGCGCTCGGAAAGTGTATTGCTTTAAAGAACATCAAATGGCTTCGCAAAAACTGAGTGGGTCGACGTTTACGTAACTGTAAATTCAAGTAGGCATGACTGAGTCAGTACAACGCTGTTAGGATTCAGCTATGATTGAGGGCTCTTTATGGAAACTACTCACCTCAACTTAACTCCAGAGACATTAAAGAACCTGGAGCCACAACGATAGTTAAAGCGTACATACTATAACTTGAAGAGCACTGGGAAACGTTTGAGCGGCAGTAATGTGAACATCGAACCAGAAAAAAAAAACACCCACACAAAGTCTCAACGAACGACCACATAAAGGAAAAAGAACTTACAGCGTGAATATATGAATGCGTAATTATTATAGATTGCATGTTGGCGCTCCAGAATAGCTGAACACATTTACCCGGAAACACGCCTTTAAGTGAACGTCATACAGTCCATCATGTACTTCTTGTGGCTCCTGCGAGACATTTGAACATCTTATTTTAGAGTGACGCATTCGTTGTGTAGCGGGCACAGCTCCATGGAAGCGCCGAGATCCAAACACGTCTTCACTTGCACCACCGGAAGGATAGATATTATTCGGTAGAAGCAGTATGTGCTTAAAAGAAAATGAATATGGGAAAAAAGCGTAGTAGTGCACGTTATATCTTTTATATTTTCATTTCGCTTCCTGCCATTCGTTTTGAAAGGTGGACAACAACAACGTCCAACCTAAGTAAACATGTAGGCCTGCCTACGGACCTAAATGTTTTTTTACGAAAACCTTGAGTTTTCAGCGTTTTATATTTTCATACTGGCGTCTTCTATCCCATTGGAGACAGTGTGCTGTTTACTGAAATAAGGTGCCACTGCAGATGATGCGTCTTCTTTACGGTATTGCCGGAGGCGTTGCGTCGCAAGTCGGCGATAAATAATGACGTTTCTGAGTAAGTATACAATGTTCATGGCAAAACGTGCTACTTCCCACGGTGGATCTTATTACGAAGGTTTGAGCCATGGGAGCTCTGTTTGCTTTTGACAGAACCAAGAAAACGTAACAGAGAACGGCGTTGTGAATTCAGGCACACTTGGCTCTTATCTACTGTACACTGCAGAAATGAAAACTATTATCTATTGCGAAACAAATGCTCTAGTCACCCTATGAAATTTTGTTTTCCTCGCCAACGATTCCTTCTTTTTTTCTCAAGTAGGTGTGCGTAAGCGGATGTTAGTATCTCTACATAACGTCTACTCCTCTACTACGACGTGCTATAAAAAGAGGAACACACCGAGGACAACAAGACTTGTGCATTACAATCGCCAACATGTTCCTGCGAGTAGTTAACAAAAAGAACGCGTTCTTTCTGTACTTTCTCTTTTTCTGTTCATGTGAAGCCTTGCGCCAAGTCATTCAAGTAGCCATGCACCAAATGACCCCAGCAGAGTGTTGGTAAATGATAATTTACTAAGAGGCGGTTTATCACTTTCGCGGCATTTTCCTTTAAATTTATGCGTTAACCACGCTGCCCTGTTTCCTAACTCGGAGAAAGTTATTTACCACATGATCCCGCCTCAAATGGAATGTAATAGATTTCTGTAACATTGCCTTTTAAAAGCATGGGGACACGAGCTCACATTTTCCTATCTGAATCTTTTAGCCATTCATTTCTTCTGTAAAATATTTACTGTGGTTCTCGTTTTCATGCTTATTTTATGTTGAGTTCAGCAGATGATAGTTTTGGAACTTTCATGGAGAAACTGAAACATGAAGACGTATAAAAAAAGTACTTAAGTTACCTCCCCATGCAGTGCAACAGAACTCCCTGTACAATCAGTGATGTGCTACGACATTAAAGAAATACCTCCTCTCTGGTTTGGTACATAAGCCAGTGCTATCGTTTTTATATCAATGTAAATGTCAAGTTAAGAGGTCAAAGAAAGAAGTAAAGCCGAACTATTTCAATGCCCGAGTATGTGCCGTATCTGCCACAAGTCCGACAGTTATCTCCTCAGCATCATTTCTTGGCGTGCTGTCTAGTCGCCGTTACTACTATACGCTTTAATCTTAGGAGATTGGTACATGTCATACATAGTAAGCGAAGGAAAATGGCCTTTTCGTTCGACGGCATTGCTGCCGCAAAGATGGAAAACTATATATCGCACGATTTCATATGCTACTTTTCGAAATGAGATTTGAAGCATGCAGAGTCTATATTTGGGACTCGAGAAGAGGACACAGCTTAGCAAAAAGTGGTTACGCCAATGTCACAAGACGCAATTTTTGTGAGCAAAGAAGCACGGTGTCTCAGTAAGAACGCTAAACGGGACTTGTACTGTATAATCTTTAACCTGCTATTGCTGATGACTTTATTGCGACCAGCGAGACAGTAAATGAGTGAAAAACATGAATAAAAAATTTTTGACATCTTAGTTCTTCCTATAAGCTACTTCGCTAAACTATTTTAGCAGAGTCGCGCAGCTTACGAAGGAACCTGTAGTCACCTAACGCTGCTATTTGAAAGAACGCATTTCCCATATCTCATATATTAATAATTTCTGACGGGGTTTAGAACCATATCGATACTGATATCCGGAATGACTAAAATGTGGACGCCTGTTGTGAAACATAGATTTTGCTTCCGCGGTCATGTTTCAACAGATAGTGACCGCATGGGATGCCTCACGAAAAAAAAATACTTAGGACTAGTCCCGCCTCGGTAACTTACCTAAAAAAAAGCATTATTAATCGCAATAGGCGAGTACCTAATGCGAGTATATACCATTTATCAAAAATCACGGACATATTATTCGTTGTGAAGCAGCCGGCCGCTAGCGAAACGTCCGCGCGCTGCGTGTTTGAGACCCCTTATCTAGCGGTTCGACAAGGTAAACTTATGGGGGAAATTACAGTCCCAATGAAGGCTCAATGTTAATAATAAAATGGCGAAATGAATGTGAAAATGCTAGAAATTAGTGAATCGCAGGAACAGATGTCCTTGTCAATCCGTTGCTAGTTTTTATGAGTAATGCCGAAGAGATCTCGCTGAGCAGGTATATTGAACCGCGTACTCTACATTCAACACTTCCATTTATGGCGCAGTTCTAGCCAAGGCCCAAGTATCTTTTCTTGCTCTGCTGAGAAGTCATAATAACAGCATACTTGCCAAACTAGAACCACGAAATCGGCGTCGAACACTGCCAGTGTGACGAAGGCAATGAATTTCTTCGTAAAATGCAGCCTGACAGCTATATATACACTGGTAACTATATGGCAAAAGTCTTGGTAGTTTTCTGCGTATTCTCATGAACTATTCAATAACAGACGCGCGAGTAAGAAACGAAAAGACAAATTCACAGCAGCGGATGCGTAAGGTAGCCGCAGGTAGTCCCGAAAAGATTCATTTTCTTTTCGCTTAATATTTGCCGCAGCTGTGCTACCTGTCGGTACGACAAATTTCCGTTACATTGGCGCCTTGCATTTCGCTATTACATATATAGGCGTCGCAACATGAAATACACACAGAACATAGTGAATTCGAGGAATTGTTTAGTGAAGTTTTACATTAGAATGAAATCAATTTCCACATGTGTCGTGGTGAAAATATGCTTCCAGAATTAACTGCACAACAAAGGCGCGAAAATATATTAGTCAAATTCACTGACTTCTCAACAGCTTTGATTGAAGTACATATGATCACCTCTTCGCGTGCTCTATACCTACTAGGCAAAATTTGATCTCGCTTCTATGCTACATGATTACGACGCATATTCGTGTCATTTGCACGAAAACTTAAAACGCTCAAGAACTTGGGGCCAATAAATGACACAATCAGCTATGATTTCCTAATGCCTTGCGCAGTCTTCCAGATCAAATTTCTGCAGTCAGAATACGCACTCGCACACAGGCTGTTTTGTAATTATTGCCGGGCGTCTCCTTATGGGCCGAATGAGGCAAGGTGGGCGGCGCAGAGTTTTGAATGGATGTGTTCTTGGTATGGCAAATAAATATCCCTTAACCAAAATGTGGAGCTAGGAAGCATTACATTTCTGACTGATTGTAATGAAGTAGCTAATTAGTACGAGATGTCACCTCTCTCTGGGCTACCGATCTCGTTGAATTAGCACACCTGGACTTCGTGAATGGGCATCGCGTTTACGTGAATTGCTATGGATTTGACTGACTCATAGAAACTGTCTCTACAGGTGCGATTTTATGTAGTTTTTTTTTTCATGGCTGTGATTTTCGGGTATAATATTATCTAGGACAAGGAGTAGCTGGCGCTATATAAAAGCGTCAACATCTTCTAAAAATATATAATGAAGAAACACGTGAGGTCTACACCACAGCCTAGCAGACTGAAACCTTCAAAACAGTTCTACTTTCAATGTCCATGACGTTAAGAATGTAGACGTAATGAGCAAACGTGAAATGCTACACCTTCCAACAGGCTCTCGAAAACCATTAAATAGAATTACACGTATGAAGTTCAATGCAGGCCTCGTTATGCGAGCCACGCTCCTCAAAAACGCTCATGCAAGCCCAGTCCATTCTTTTTTACTTATCCATGAATAGGAATATTGAATTTGTTGTTGTTTACATATCAGAGTGCCGCACAGTACTGTTCCTATCAATAGTAATTTCATAACAATTTTCATCCGTAATACATTGCACGAACTGACCATGAAATAACCATGCGTGTCAGTAGCCAGAAAATGCATCGCACAAAAACAAGAAAAGAAAAAGAGAAACAGGGACAGTGAGAGATGCACGGCTTCCCTGCATGTACAGGAGGGGTGCGCACATAATCTTTCAAACAAGGGGTTCGGAATAGTTGGAAAAAAAAGAGCCCTTGGTTGCTTCGCCTTAGACGACGCTTCAGGACTGGTTCAGGACGACTGGTTCTTCTCTGTATTACCAGGTAACGACTAACACACAAATTCGCTAACAGAATTGTGGATATTTGGGCACACTGGTTCCGCGTCAATGACAATTTCTACCGCGAATCACACTGACGCAACAGAAGACGTGAGACGACAAAGGAGCGCTAACCACCAACGAGCGCTAACTACAGCACTATAGCAAACGAGTATAGCGGAAAATAACCATTTGTTCGCAGTGTCGCGTCCTATTTTGTGTCCCTGTTATTTGCGATATAAATTGTCGCTAACATTGTTAAGGTGCTCAGTCGGAACAACTGCTTACAAAGGAACGTCTGACTATGGCATTCTCTTCTGTATGGTACCATTACTAACACAATCACCATCGGACACAAATTACTGCGAGTGACATAGCTTAAAATGAAACCCAGATGCTGAAGAGTCGAAAGACACGATTTCGCTTCGTATAAAAGAGACTGATTTCTGGGTAGTAACCGTCCCCGAATTAGCCGCTCAAAATACGGAAAAAGGTAAAAGTCGCAAGACGCTTGAGTCTAGATAATAAGCAGATCAGCCTGTTCTGATTTTGACATCAGACGATGGATATCTTTTATCATTTCTTCTGTCTGGTAAATCTTATTCTATACACAGCTATGTATGTCAAGAAACAGCAGAAGATGCACTGTAGTTCACCACTTCGTTCTTATTTTTTACATTTAATGCGGGGCTGACAGCGCTGCAGTGCCGAGTTTAATTTATTCATGCTCGTTAAAGCAGCGCTATTTATATAACCGCTGGTAATTAAAACACATGTCGGCCTCGTTACTACCTTCGTCCGAGAAGAAGTAATTAGTCACGATTTTCCGCGTCAAGCATCATAAATTATGGAAAAGGGCGGAGAGAAACGAGAAAAAGCTTAACTTAAATTGTGGAGCTTGGCGGTTCATGAACTAGGCGAGCAGGGGGAGGGGAGCGGCGGAGACGACGAGAACACGTGTCTTTTTGCCGCGTCCCTAGAGATCTCATTTCTCGAGAACAAGCGGGGTCCCATGTATCCGCTGTAAAATCCTCAGCAAATTCTACGCTTGCCGAATTAACTATCGCAAAACGCGAGGATTGCTCTCCTTGTGTAGAGCGTCAAAGAATACAGTGGTTTCGCAATCACACGAGACACTAATCTGTGACGTGTCGCCGATGTAGCAATGCTGGGCGAAGCAAGCGCACTTCTCGAAGCAGGTCTACGGTGTGAGCGTTATAGGGCTGCTGCATGCTCGCCAACTCAATGCAAAAACTATAGTTTTGGGCGGGGTTGCTAGGTTTGGCTACTTTGCGCCAATTTGGATACTTCTTATGTCTGTGGTGGCAGAAAAAAACGACTTGGCTACTTGGCTAGTTTTTGGCTAGTTCCTTGTTCACTCGATCTGAAGCAAATTATCAGTATCTCTGACGCCGGAGAAGCTACATTATCTGAACCAAATCTTTGAACCAAATTATCATCGATCTGCACCAAATTCTCAGTATACTGTGACGCCGGAGAATTGCTACATTATACTATGCGCGGCTGTGTTATGCTCCTCCCTCTCCTCTCCTACTCACCTCCATTTACCTTTCGCGCAACCTTACTATAGACTATGTTACGTAAGGCATATGGGCGCCTCCATAATGGGCTGTTAAACGAATTTTTTTCTTATTTTTGTATATCTGACGCAAACTGATAAAGTCAGGGATGCACCAACCCAACAGTTTTCATGTGTACACGCCCACCGTAACACTGTTCGTTTAGTTGTTCAAGATAAAACACGGCAAGGTTAACAGCCCAGCATGGCGGCACCGAAACCCGTCCGTAAAATAGCCTATACCATACTACACATGGTTGTGCTATACTACATGGTTTTGCATGCGTGACGCCATACATGGCTATGCTATACTTTACCCTCTTCCTCCCGTCTTTCCCTCCTCCTCACCTTCACTTCCCTTTCCCACGCCCTTGCTATAAGTGGCTACGCTATATATGGTTTTGCGTGTGTTATGCCAAGCAACAACATGAGAGGATATCATACGACAAAAGCGTACTCCCATTCTCCTGTCCTTCCTACTCAGCCTCACTTCCCTTTCCTGCACCTTGCTATACATGGCTACGCTATAGGTGGCATGCGCTAAACGTGGTTCTGCCTGCTTAACGCCATACATGACTAGGCTATGCTTCACCCTCTTCTCTCCTCATTTCCTTCCTCCTCACCCTAATACTTCTCTTTCCCTCTCCCTTGCTATACACGGCTATGCATTGCATGGTTCCGCCTGCTAAATGCGATCGATGGCTTTGCTATGCTTTACTCTCGCCCTTCCGCCTTTCCATCCTCCTCACGCTCACATCATTCCTCACATTCACTTCCCTTTCCCACCCCATGCTGTACACGGCTATGCTTTATATGCTTTGCCTGCCTAACGCCATACATGGCTATGCTAGGCTTTAGCCTGTCCCTTCCTCCTTTCCATTCTCTTCATCCTCTCATCACTCTTCATCCTCACTTCCCTTTACCGCCACTTTGCTATACATGGCTACGCTATACGTTGTTTTGCGTGCGTGACGTCAAGCGGCAGATTCCCCTTTTCCACCCCTCCCTTCCTCTTTTCCCTCCTCCTCACCCTCACATTGCTCCTCATCAGCCTCACTTCCCTTTTCTACTCCCTTGCTATACATGGCTATGCTATACGAGGTTTTGCCTGCGTTACGCCAAGCGACATCAGACGATGACAGCATACGACAGGCCTGGCCTCTAAAGCTCTCCGCACTTAAAACCGGGTACCGGCAATATTTGCCACCGGACACCACCCCAAATCGAGCTACGCGCTCTCGGGTTGAGATCCCCCCCTATCTTCGTACGCAAACGAATTCGCGGCCTTCTTGTACGTGGGTCATATTCCACATCTATTTTATTCTTTTGGTCAACATCTTTACATATTCTTTGCTTACTCTAGTCGTATTTAGAAAAAAACGTAGACGACTCAGAGCTCAGAGTACCATACCCTGTACTATGGGAAAGCTTTATGCAGCTGTCCACAATCCTTAGCGTGCTTTTACCGAGTTCACTTTATAAGCACAGTGAAGTGTACTATATATATATATATATATATATATATATATATATATATATATATATATATATATACGTAGATTATGAAGAGTCTGTCTTCGGTTGCCGTAAATAATTAGGAAAAAGGTATACGCTTCTAAAAAACTGTTTATTTGTCGACGTTTCGATCGGAACGTCGTTCGAAACGTCGACAAACAAACAGTTTTTTAGAAGCATATACCTTTTTCGTACTATATATATATATATAAATTCTAACGCAATCAAGATATGCCCCTACCTCAGCGCCCCCCCCCCCACTAATTACTCCCTTGTTGCAGTATATCACAGTTTCAATATAATTCCTATGTAATCTGTTATCAGGGCACGATTTGAAATGCGATCGCAGTGTCCTCCACTCTAGATGTACGTTGGAACGCAAGTACTGTGTCGACTATTCGGAAACTTGCGCAGATCTGATCATATTAAAGTAATGTAGACTTGGGAGAAAAACTCAGTTTGCTACGCTACCCGACTTTCTGCCAGCGCAGTAATCGAGTCTATCTAGAAAGAGAATCTTATTGCACGCTGTAAGCACCCTCCTCTACGGTGCATTGTAATAGCGAAATGAGAGCCGCAGAATAATGTTTCAAGCCTATGGTTGTTATTCATTCGCATCGTCATAACGGTGAACCCTTTCCATATCCGGAAACTATTACTGATGCCTGCTCAATCACTTTTTCTTTTAGAGTAACATTTTATTTATTCAGTGTATATGTACCGGTAAACTTCACCAAATGGAAGTTGCCGTTCTCGGAGGGGTTTCGCTATGCTTCCCAGAACTCGTGGCACAGCTCAGGGATGCAGAAAGCCTTATGTAGGCATAGAGACAGACTCAAGGGAGTCATACATTTTTCGCTTGCGTCTGTCAGAAGCCATGGCAGAAACGCTCTGCACGCTCAGATCGCATTACTAAAGAGCTACATTTACAGGGCAATTTAGACTCACAGAAATATGAAGGGGATATATATATATATATAGTTATTTATTACGTATCGTGTAATACTCTTCTGCTGGCCGACCAGCATCGGGCCGTCCGGCACGGTGAAGATGCTGGCGGGTCCAAGGACTTCGAGCTGTCACCTGACACACCACCAGCGTTGTAATCATCGACGGTTCGGTGGGACGGGGTAGGGTTTCCGCTTAACTGCACTGAGGATGCCGCATCGGAAACTGAACCGTGACGCCATATTCAGAAATAGAAGGCCACGGCCACTGAGCACATAGGTGCCCACTCAGGTTTGGCTTGTTGCTATCCGGGAGGCAATACGATTCCTTTCTAGAGGGCCTCCACGTCGGTGGACGATGTTCTGCGATGCCAAACTAGCTCTTCAAGCCATTGACTGAGCGATCAGATAAGGTTCGTATCATATCCGATCTCTAAAAGTTGCGGATCTTCTCGACGTTGCTACGAAAAATGGCCACCACATCACCTTACATTGGATACATGCACACTTTGGAGTGATGGAAATGAACAGACAGACGCTGAACCTAAAGTGCCTTTAAATAATGGCCCTTAAGTACGAGCTGCAGTCTTCAGGAACAGACGCAAGCGCCCTGGTTCGGTGGTTTAAGCGCAGCTTCACATTGGAGCACTTGGCAAAATCGGATCGACGACAGAGGCGACTGCACAAATGGGAACCAGAAATGAGGCTCAGCATATCTCATGGACTGAAGCGAAACGCAACCGGTGTTATTCACCGCATTCGACTTGCTGTTGCATTCAGGAGTCAATATGCACACACCATCGGCAGCAGTGACACCAGTCCCTCTTTTGATCGCTGTGAGTGCTAGAGACACTTGAACACATGTTTTGCAACTGTCCAGCATACGCACGGGAACGACAGTAACTGAGATATTCCAGAACACTTATGCGCGCACAAACAAGAACAGAGGGAAGTGATTACAAAACAAGAGCTTGTGTTGTCATCCTCTCCATGTGTCCTTGTTTGTGTGCGCTTAAGTTTTCTGTTATGCAAAACCAACTCGCCCAAAAATCGGTGCTCTTAGATATCCCATTGCACGAGTTGATAATAGACAATTATCTGATCATACTGTGTTAGGTCCTCAGCTTGACGCAAACAGCGCAGTTGTGGCCACAGGAGCCGCTGCAGCCTTCCTTCAAGCCACTGGACTAATGCGCTACTCTAGAATTGCCCCAATGTGATGTACCTGCATTTGCGTATCACCTTAGTTTATCATCGTCATTCATTACTGGTTTTTATTCCGCGTATTCCTTACCCGGTCCAATGTAGCAGGTTAGCGCAAACTATAGCTCAGGCGGATCTCTCTCAGTTCCTACAAATAAGTTAATCTCTCTATCTGGATGTCGGGCAAATATACGTGTCGAGGAACACAAAAACGCGATCAAGAGCCCCGCGGTTCTGAGACATCATCCACACTATTATTTTTCTTTCCTTCGCTCGCCCATTCATTTGTTTTAGCTTGAGGTACGTTTTGCTCAAGTGACGTCCTTTCATGGGATAAAAAGAAAGAGATAGGGTTCGCCTAGATGCCCGAAAAACCTCATCGGCGTTGAGGAATGATTCCTGGGATTTTGTAGGCGTCGTATCTCAATCAGCCCAGCATTACGGCCCAGGCATTTACGTACTGGCAGCTATATATCAGTACCATGCTTTCGCCAAATCCCGTCCTGACGCAATCCAAAGCAGCAACTGGCAGTGGCGTTCAGGCGCTCGCTATGGAGAATGAACTCGCTCAAAGCAACGTTCGAGGAGTGCGTGTGATTTCTATAGGAGCCACGCTGCGACCAATCGACTTAGTTGAATGAGAGAGAGAGAGAGAGGGACACACCCGGCCGTAAGCGAGTGGCTCCCGTGATAGACCGGCTTCCGCTAACGACTGGACGCATTTGTTGGTCTGCCACTTCTAGCCCTCCTCCATCTCCTTCCTACCTTAGCGCATACTTTACGTTCGATGGCCTCTTTCTGGAAGTGTCCACGGGCGCATCGTTCCGCCGGAAGTGCCGCGATATCCTGAACGCATCCGTGTGCATTTGTAACTTAGGCTAGATTGCTGCAACGCTGCGATTTGATAGCGCTAGCGTTCTCGCTCTGATTTCACAGGCGCCAATAATAAATAAATAAGTAAATTATAAATAAATACATGAGTAAATAAATAAATAAAGTCCAAGTTTCGCCGCAAGAGCGAATCAGAGGATGTGATACCCACAAGTTGGAATGCTGTACTAAGTAAGACTAGCGGCTAACCCCTTTGGCATCTCACCTGGCATAACTCGATAAAACGCCGGCGTAAGGACACGCGGCCGCTGCAGTAAGCGAAGCGATCCTCGTTATGTTTATCGCTTCAACGGCAACTTAGCGGTGAAGAGACAGCACGCACAAACGTATGAGCCACTGCTGATCCCTTTTCAAGATAAGAGGACGCGCGACGACGCTCGGTTGATAGAGTTTCTCCCGGAGCAATGCAGCCGCTTCTCCGGCAGAAACAAAATCATTATGCAACAAAACCAAGACCGTTAGCGCATTCGAAAATATAAAGTACCTAGGACGCAAGCTCACTTATTTATTACAGCCTATGTAAGCCATAGAAATAAGACATAGAAATGGTTAGCATAGTACTAATGATCATCATCACCATCACTGTTAAAATCATATTATGTGTCCATTACAGGATGAAGGCCTCTCTTAATGATCTCTAATTTGCCCCATGATGTCAAGCTGATTCAGTTTTATGCCTGCAAGTTTCTGCATTTCATCACCCCCATCTAACCCTCTGCCGTACTCGGCTACGTTTCCCATCTCTTGGTGTCGGTTCCGTCACTCTAAGAACAATGGTCATCTGTTCTTTGCATTACGTGAAATGCCCAGGCCGACTTCTTCCTCTTCATGTCAATTACGGTGTCTGCTACCCAATTTACTCTCTGATTTACCGTGCTCTATTCGTATCTCTTAACGTTACGGCTATCATTTTCCGTTCCATCGTACGCTGCGTTGTTCTGAATTCCTTCTCGAGTTCCCCTGTTATTCTCCAAGTAAGTTACTGCCTCATATGTGAGCACAGACAACATGCAATGGTTGTACACTTTCCGCTTTAGGGACAGCGGTTAATTACCTGTCGAGATTTGTTAATTCCTGCCGCAAGCGCTCTAGTGCATCTTTATAGTTAGGTGAATTGTTTCGGCAAAAGAAACGAACGTATATCATGGATGACGTATAGTTCACGTGCGTTACAGTGCCTGCCTCTAACTTAACTTGCCTGCCCTAGCCCATACTGGTGTACAAACTACTACACGAGGTAGTTTCGCTTCGCCTTCACGGTCCCCCAATTAACAGGTGAACATCTCTATTGGCGTTTGCGCATTTGCAACAGCAAGACGCGTAACATGCACCAAGAACACGTATTGATCGGCAAGCCACGTCAAAAACCAATTCTGCCGAGCCACCAAAACCAAGTCCTAACGCAGCGTCAAACAATATGCCGCTGATTGGCAAGGGGCTGCCGCACACGTGCACTCAGTTAGCAGTTAATTGTTTAAGCTCGCGGGTAGCCGGTGACGCCAAACAGAATTACATTTCACCGTAGAAGAGAACGCCAAACACAATTATCTTTCACTCCTGTGTTATCGAAGCTCTCGCGACGGAGTGTGCTCCCAGACGACAAACCTTCCGCTACTCGTGAAGCTTGCGAGACACGGAGTCCGTGACTCTATTTTCCCCATTGAAGGCAAACAGATATTTAGTGTCCAGGAGAGCCAATGAGAGCTCATTTGGTATAGTGACATTCTTTGAGCGGAGGAATACTGGCACTAGCGTCATTCATTTTGTTGTTCATTAAGACTTAGTGCAAGGGAAAACTGAAACGACAAAAATCTTGTTTGAATTCATTGCCATAGCTCAGGAGAGCGCATGGTAACAAAAAACAAAACAGGAATAGCTTACAAACAATAGTTATAGAGCAACCCTCATCAGATTCCTTGCTCCTCTAGTGAAATGCACTTCCTTGAGAGTTACTGTCTAGCTAACTTACCTGCCTTTCCTGTGTTCTTTCCTCCCCTCTTTTGAGAGTTAAATCTGTTGCTTGGGCTAACCTTCCACCACAGCCTTACTCAATCACTGTTACTTTGAAATAATCTCGCAGACTGATCCTCCTAAACAAATTGAAATGTTCTCACTAAAGCATGTCACAAATTTTCGGCTAATGGGCCTCTCTACTTCGCGATGTATCTCGTGCTTTTCTCTTGACTTTAAAGCAGCACGCGTAAAACTTCCCCCATTTAGTTGATGTTCGGCACACTGTGCCAGGGGCGTCTCTACAATCACAAAAGGTTGTTCTGGGAAACAGCAATGAAACAAGATACCGATTATTTATCATTTTGGCCCTTATTCGTTACACGATGCATCTGGCTGTGTTTCTCGATGTTATACGAAACGCTGCAGTAAGTGACGATGGAACAGTAGCAAGTGATCGGCAGCAAACGCTGAAGCGTCACTTGAACAACTCCCAGAGAATATGCCACGTGGAGTATTTTTTCGTCTAAATGTTGCTCCAAAAACTAGTACGCACAGGAAGCCAATAGACGTCAACTTGCCCAACAATTTCTTTTGCAATAGAGAGATGTTCCTCAGACCACACACAGACAGGGCTTTGCATAGATTGGCGGCAAATAGCGGTATGGTTGAAATGGGAAGCTACACATGTAACCATCCAATGAGAAGAAGCCTTGCTAGAGTTGTAGGAAATAAGGAAGGAAGGAGAACGAGAGAAAGGAAAGGCAGGGATGTTAACCAGTCTAGAAGGACCGGTATGCTACCCTGCACTGGGGGAAGGGATGGGGGAGATATAAAAGATAGAGAGAGAGAGAGAGAAGGAGAGCACGCACGCATAAAAAGTCACACACATTTCACAGTCATGCTAACGTCGTTAGTCTATAACCGCCGGTGCAGGTCTGATGCCTTCAAGAAGTTGAGTACTGCCTTCGTCGCCTTCACCCGCGATGACCTCTGAGGACGACATTCCAGAATGGTTTCTGCCGTCATCGGTCTGGGATCTATGCGAGCAAGAGCGACTGCGAGGGATTTTCTCAACGCATTGTAGCGAGGACAGTCGCAGAAGATGTGATGTAGTGTCTCCTCGCTACCACAGTTGTCACAAAACGAGTTGTCAGCCATTTGAATTCGAAAGGAGAATGACTTTGTGAAAGCCACTCTTAGCCATAAACGGCAACGCAGAGTGGCATCATTTCGGCGCAGTCTCGTAGGTGTCTGAAGACGCAAATTGGTCGAGCAGTGGCGGTGGTGGTTGCGCAGTCTGCTTGCTGTATTACAAGTGGAGGAAGTCATTTCTTGTGCAGCCACTCGAAGTTGGCTAGCAGCATCGGTCCTTGATAGGGGTATTGTCTCGAGCCTGTCACCTTGAAGAGCTGATCGAGCAGCATCGTCGGCGTATTCATTGCCTATCAGGCTGCAGTGACTTGGCAGTCACTGAAATGTCACGTGGTGTCCTTTCTCTAACGAAGTATAGAGGAGATATGTAACCTCGAAGACCAACTGCTCGTATGGTCCGTGCCGCAGGGCTGATTGCAGGGCTGCCTTCGAATCGCAGAAGATTGACCATCGTTGAGGCTGTTAGCGGTTGAGTACACCAAGTGCAGCGCGAAGAGCGGCAAGTTCTGCTGCTATCGATGTCGTTGGGTGGTCATTCTTGAAACTGACGCTGATAGCTTTCGCTGGGACAACCACTGCTCCAGACGAACACTGGAGGGTAGTTGACCCATTAGTATAAACATGCACATGATCAGCGTACTTCTCGTGTAAAAGAATCAGAGATAGCTGTTTCAGCACTGGAAATGAGAGCTCAGATTTTTTTCCGATTCCCGGTACGCTGAGGTGCACTTCAGGTCCAATGAAGCACCAAGGAGGTATCGCTGGCTTAGATGCGGGGCTGAAGCCCGACGGGACGTGGGCAGAATGGTTCGCAATCGTTGCACAATACGATGCCCGTGGTCTTTCTGAAGGCATTGTTGCAAGGTGGTGGCAATGGGCCCAGGAAAAATGCCTGATATGAGCTCTCAAGGCTTCCAGCACAATGTGCGTTTGCATAGGTTGGTCCCGTGCGATGGAAATAATAATAAAAGGTATTGCATAAATAAGATTTATGCAATACCTTTCCCTCCCGAATGTCCGGTGGTTGGTTCGCGATATTGTTCTATGGGCCCAGTTTTCAAGTTAGAGAGGCACGCACGGGCTGAGAAAAAAAAAAGAACGGGAGGAAAATAAGAAATTGAATGACATTTTCGTCTGGTTATACTATAAACTTGCATGTAGAAAAGAACCAGGCTTTTGTACAGTATGAGGAAGCATCCAAGCAATTTGCAAACACCACTCTTGTCGACGTTCTTTCCTTTCATTCCATGAAAGGTTGTGGACAGTGCAAACATTAGTGATTGTGACACACCCAGGCTGCCTCCCATTTTTAGCGTGCCAGGGCAACACAATGGACACGAAATGCGCTATAGTTATTGCCGATGTGGGCAAAGAAGATTTTCTATGCCAGGGCCGTAATCGCCTAAGGAGCATGTGTGCAAACTTCCGAAACAACAGCTGCAGCTTGGCGGCATACCAGTAACACTACCCGTACGAATATTCTTCGTAGCTACATTTATCTTCACGCCAGAAAGTTCTTCGCACAACGGTACAGCTAATGACTTCTCTTGCTCGTTGGGGCCTCCGAGTGCTCGACAAGGATGCACGCGCAGCGAATCATCGGCATCGCTAATTGCTGCGCAAGTGAATGGAACGACAATCTTTTTTTCTTTTAAGGCGTCTGACCTAAAGTTAGTTGAGGCGCTAATGGCGCTGCACTCTCTGAAGAGCTCATCAGTAACCAGGAAGGAGCCAGAAGTATGAACAGACCATAAGACCTTCCAGAAAATGCTAGTAATAATTTGTGTTTTCAAAGCTCTTCCCATTATCAGTACCATTTCAATGAAATAGAGGAGGCCCTATAAAGAGTTATTGTCTAGGGGCAGTCGAATAGGACCTCAAATGCGTGTATTCCATCTTTGTGAGCAAATTGGACAATAAACCTTATTTTTACATATTTGGCGAACTGACGCCACTGAATCCGGCATGAATACCATGCAGGGGCTAGTTGGGTTGTAGTTTGGCAAACAGAAGTTGCGTCTTCATTAAAATGCTGAAGGCTTATACACCTCTAGCTTGCAAAATTAGGGCTCTGTTTGTTGCCACAAAGCACAACTTTCAGACCATTACGGGGGTAAACTTGAGCATTTCTCGAATTTTGGTAAAGCCTCAAGACCTGCACGTTAGCGGTTCTGTTAGCAGTTCTGTTAATCTATTTTCAGCGTCACGACAAAGTTAAGCCGAACCAGCTTACGGATTTATCCTCCTCGCTTCTTTCCCTCTCCCGTCGTCGCATCTGCGACTGCCAAACTAATCTTTACCCTTACCTTTATTCATGGTTTACGCGCTCATTAACTTTAATTTGCTCTGGCGTAATACGCGAGGTGCCTATTCCATTTGCCAGCTTTGATTTCATGTCATTGTGCCACACTTGCTTTTTCCGCACTGCACTCCCTGATCTTCCAGTTCTGTGCTATTTTCCAGCTTACTGAATGCGAACTATAGACAAAGGTCGCGACAGAATCTGCTCATTCGCCGACAAAGAGGCCTGCCACAAAGAGAAAAGCGGGTGCGCAAAGCCGTCGTTAGTATGCAGGATTAGTACGCGCACTGGCTCCTCGCATATCTGAGCTGGCAAATTTTCGAGCCGAAGTACGAAGAATGGAAGGAACAAGAGGCATTCTCCCAGTGCACGCCTGTCAAACGAGAAAAAAATTGAAATATGCAAATTTCAGATCTTTTGCGCTAGGCACGGCCTCCGCGACAGCAGCATGAATGGTGCGGTGATGTCCTTCCTTCCTTCGGAGGCGTAGAAGTTAAGCAGTCGCTTCGCGTCACGTATTTTGTTGCGCTGCCTAAACTGTCGTTGACGAAAGCAGTGCCGTCATGTATTCGCAATGAATATATAACCGCCTAGGTAGTCGAAAACTGTCGTGAACATTATTTTGTACTCATGTGCTTTACTTAGGTACATGCAGTATGGTATTGCATTCCAACAAAATACGGAGGTATCATTGTCACTCTCTTCTAAGGTCGGGCAGCGTAGCCTGATAGCGTATCCGCGTAAACTGTATGTCTAGATATGACAATTCTTTTTAAAATAAAAATCACAGTTTCACCGCAAGGGCGAAGCAGTGAATGCGATAGCAGCAAATTGCAATATTATACGAATTAAGGCTAGCAGCTGACTCTTGGATCCGCTCTAGCGTAACTCTACAAAACGCTGGTGTAAACGAATACGGCCACTCCAGGGACATAAGTGGTTTTCGTGTAGTCTCTTCGCGCTGTGAGCACAGCGCGTAGAAGTGCCGTTTGCTGATGCCTCCCCAGATAGCGCGCTGCACTAGTGATCGCGGTCTTGGTTTGCCTATCTCCGCAAATACATGAGACTGTGGGCGCGCAGTAAAAAGAATTACGTGGCGTACATGCGGTGTTATGCGGTACCACACGCTTACGACCATTCCCTTGCGTATCAGACTTACATAACCTACGACCCACGGCACACAAGCTGGAAATCGTACGTAGCCGCTCATTACCAGGCGCTGTGTCAAGGCGATTTCTCGGCGGATATTTATACGTGTGCGTATGGTGTTAACTGCGCTTCCGCAATTGTGGCATGGCTGATTGCATAAAATCAGTTTCACCACAAGGGCGAAGCAATGACTTCCATAGCAAGAAATTGTAATGTAATACGAAGTAAGGCTGGCAGTTACTCTTTTGGATCCGATCTCCCGTAACTCTACAAAACGCTGGTGTAAGAGAATGCGGCCGCTCCAGGGAGAGAAGCGGTACTCGTGCAGACTCTTCGCGTTGAGAGCACACCACGTATATAGAAGGGTGTACGAGCCGTTTGCTGATGCCTGCGGAGATAGCGCGCGCGCCCTTATAATCAAAGTTCACATTTGCTGCTTGAGCGACACAGCACCCCCCCTCCCCTGGCGTGCCTTCATGCTCCTTCAAGACGGGCGAGGCTTGTCCTCTCTGCTTGAAGAGCAGTCGACGGCAGGCCTCGCACGTGGGGTGATGTTATCGCGTGCGCCCTCCGTGCAACGGAGCTGGGCCGGGTCGTTTCATCTCTGCTTCAGCCGCGTTCGTCGCCCCCGCTCGCGTGATTTCCCATCGGATAGAACATATGATGCGCGGGGGGAAGTTATCAATTTCGATTTTATACGGAACATGACGGCGACGGCTGAGACCCGTTGAGAATGTCCATATAATTGCTACCGCAGTGAAATATCCTGCGTGAAAACAAACATCTAGCATAGTTTGAGATGCGCTCCCATGCTTTTTAAAAGAACAGTAAAAAAAAGAACACTTTCTTCACAGGTTGTTGTTCTTCTAAAGCATCTTAAGTACTTAAGAGAAGCAAAAGGAAGGATAAGAAAGCAAAGTTTGACGAACTCCCTCCACTAGCGCTTTCTTTGACGTTAAAACACTTTTTTGCCTCAGAGCCCGCCTGCCTTTTCGTCTGTCCATACGCCATTTTGACGCATTGGAGTACATTTCTAGAAGACATAGAAAATAAATTACCGTATCTTCACGCTTATAACCCACCCCTGCGTATAACCCGCACCGATAGCTCTATAAAAGGAAACAATAATGCATTCAACCCCTGCACGTTACCAGCACCCCCACTTTATAAGCACATTTTTTTTCGTTTTTGGTGCGTGTTATATGCGATAAAATACGGTACGCGTTTTGTTTCTCCTGGCATTCAGATGAATGACGGAGGGAACCGCTATTCGTCATGCGATTATAAGTGAAAGCTGCAGGGGCACCCATGCACACAATAAACTGAACGAAACGACCTCTCGGGAAATCTGCGGCCTCGGGCATGGTCGACCAGTCTGGAAAGAAGACATTAACTTGATTCAGAGCTTATTCGCATAGCACCATTTACATGCGAATAGCAGTTTGTCATGCTGTCGTCTCATGGGTAGTATCGTATATCCGCTGAATACTGCATGTGAAGAGCCACAAAAAACGTGACAAGAGCGAGACAGAGAACTTATTAGAAGGCACAGAGGTCGGCCTAAGCTATTACGCTCTAGCCTGCTACTCTGCACGGGGTTAAAAAGAAAAGGGGTGATCGTCAGAGGGAGAGAAACAGGTAATGGGTGTATACAATAGCTACGTAATAAAATTGTTTCGCTGCAGTCTAGTGTCTAGTCCTGTGGTATTAACAAAATCTTGCCCTTGTAGCAGTGGTTGACACTGTCTGATCGCGCATTGTCGAGACAATAACACTTTTACTTAGTGCTGCCCCACCGATTCCTGCCAGGGGTTGAAGTCATTGTCTTTCGTTGAGGCTTGGATGCTAACAAGTGATTTTCGACCACAAGGATAATCTTGACCTTCATTTTCGCGTAGAAGTGATAGTTTAAACGCTAAAGCTAGCCATTCTAAGGAGCGACAGAAGCCCCGTGTGAATCAAACAAGAAAGCAATAATTTTCTGGCCTCATACGACGTTGTAAACGCGGCCACTAACACATGACTCTTGAATGCTGCACCACCATGTATGTCTTTCTCGGCACTGCAAAAGCTAGTTTGCTTGCGCTCACGCATTACATTACCGCAGTAGCTTGTGCTTACGCATGAAGAAACTTCCAGAGCGTAAAGTGCATGAGCGGTTGGCTAGGTGAAGAAATCCCACGGGCTTCAATAAAATAGCGAGGAAAGAGAGAAGTAACGAAGGAAAGACGGATAGCTTAACTAGAATTGTTGCAGTTCGCTGCCCAACACGCAAAGAGAGGAATGGGGCAGTGAAAGCGAGAAAAAACTAACTAAATTAGGTTGTTCACAAGTACTGTGCAGAGTATTTTCTACTGCGCCCTTACTTCTGCCACCTTCATTCACTACAGGCGATCTAATGGGCGATGGTGACACATGTGCAAAGCCAGGAGTAAGGGGCATGTGCACGTGTAGTAGCATTTTTTTTTTCTTTCATTCTGAACCTAACACGCCATTTATACGGTTCACTCAACTACGCGCGAGTTGTGTGCCCCGCTGGCACCATAAGTAAACATGGATTTAAAAAATGCATTACGCTTCACAACGCACCCACAAGCCACTGTGGTTTCGTTTCTCCAGCGTCTGCTACATATAGCGCCTAACACCCAGATTAACCTCGCGGTGTTACTCCTTTCCTTGCAGACCTTTTCTTCTTCTTCGTTTTTTCTTCTTTTGCGGAGAAGCCTAGTGGTGCGCAAATTCATTCTTTTCGGCTTTCCTTCTTTCACCACACAATCACCCTCCACCCACGGTTTGGTCGGGCAATCTTTTCGCATCGCCAGAACCTCAATTTGGCGGCAAACTCATATCGGTTTTCATCCACTTGCATGAGCAAAACTTCGGGTTGTCCCGAGTGCGTGTCTGTTCAAGCCGACGCTTCTTTTTGTTTCTTGTAACTTGTTCTTGGTGTCTACCGATAGACAGAAATTTGTACGTGTGTGCGTGTGTGCGTGTGTGTGTGTGTGTGCGTTTGTGCGTGCGCGCGCTTGTGTGTGTGTGTGTGTGCGTGTGCGTGCGTGTGCGTGCGTGTGCGTGCGTGCGCGCGCGCGTGTGCGCGCGCGTGTGCGTGTGCGTGTGCGTGTGCGTGCGTGCGTGCGTGCGTGCGCGTGCGTGCGCGTGCGTGCGTGCGTGCGCGCGTGCGTGTGCGTGCGTGCGTGTGCGTGTGTGTGTGTGTGTGTGTGCGTGTGTGTGTGTGTGTGTGTGTGTGTGTGTGTGTGTGTGTGTGTGTGTGTGTGTGTGTGTGTGTGTGTGTGTGTGTGTTTGGTTTAGGCTAATAAAGGTGGTAAGCGAAAGCGAGTGTAATCGATTGTTCGTATATTTAGGGAAGCTAGATGAAAGTTGCAGTAGCACCCTTTAACCTTTGTCGTCTATCATTTTGGCGTGGTAGAAATAAAACACGGAAAGCCGAGTGAAAAAGGTGTTGAGAAATATAACAACGTTTCGGCTTCGACACGGTAGCCTTGTTCACAGAACAAAGCTTCATTGTGGAAGCCCAAACGTTATTATATTTTTCAACACCTTTCTTGGTCGGCGTTCCGTGTTTCGTTTCTACCATGCCATTACACAGGGGCGGCGCCAGTGGGGGGTTCGGGGGGGCTGAAGCCCCCCCAAAATTTCCGCCTGCCCCCCCCCTTTGCCCCCCCAAAAGCAAGCATAGTCAAAATACAATGCATATGTTCCCAGCCTCCCTGCCTCCCTGAAGGAACCCACTTGTCGTGGGTGCCCCCCCAGTAATACAATCCTGGCGCCGCCCCTGCCATTACATCCCGACCAGATGAGATTTCCTCCGATTCTCGATGTCGTCTATGATTTTGCTGACAACGTCAGTAGGATGATATCCGTTTCGCCATTCGTGAGACATTTTGCTTCCGCGTAGTCAAGTTCATTTGAATTTACTTTCGTGAAGTACCGTAATTTTGTCAAAATACACGTGGCATTAACGTTCTGCCTTTTTCAGTGGTAAAGCGTGGTGAGAGTAAAGGTATCTGGCTGCCCGCACGTCGTTTACGCGTGCAATAAAGGACCAAGAATAGTGCCAAATGAAAACATATGCGCAGTTGAAGAAATAAAGGAGGAGGAAAAGAAGGAGAATTGTAAATATATATAGAAAGGAAAGAGCATGGTTATTTATTTCGCTTGCACTGGTTTATTTCGCATTAGTTAGAAATCGTATGAGATAAGAGAAACCGCTAACGATCATGTGTTAGTGAAATATCCAGGTGCTTCAATTACTGAAATGGTAATAATACTAGATTTAGGGGGAAAAGCAGCTGCAGCCCGAAACAGCCGAAGGTGTTCTTATAGGCGTGTGTTCTAAGTGCTGTGTTCTTGTGTGTTATGTACAGTAATGACTGCCCGATTGTGTTGGCTGGGCGGACGGGCTTTCGGACATCGAATGGAAGGCACCATATATTGACACATAAACGATTCTAATTGTGTCATGTACACTGCGTAACACCGCATATAATGAAAGGTTCTAATGGAATAAAATGTCCACTATTGTGTGCATCGCCGTTAAGTATTTAGCTAGGCGTTTCACAAATTATTTTATTTTAAACTATTCCACATGCGTTCCAGCGGAGCGTTTGTTTTTATACATGTATACAACAAACTACATTGTACCTTTCTAAAATGATTGGGCAATATTGCCGATGTCAACCAACGGAATCGATAATAACACTGAACTATCTATGTCCGGGCCACCTAACGTTTAAAGCGCGGCCTCTAACTTTCTAGAGTAGGCGCAACGCAAGAATAAGAATCGATAGAAAGCTTTTACAACAACGTTCGCACAACGTTAGTTCTCGTTCTGTTTCTTGCCGGAAATTACATGGCAACCTCACCGGAAAATCTTTTCGTGCCGCCGTAATATCCCTTCTTGCGCTAGACTAAGTGCGAAAGTGAATCGTGTTGAGCCAGAATGCGCTCCCTTGAAAGAGAATTTCGAAGTTGTTCAGTTGTGACTATATGCTTAAAACTTCCCAAGAAGACGCAACCGCACTTTCTGAACTGAATCAATCATACAGTGTCTTTCGAAGTGCGAATTTTCGCGCGAATAAGGTGTCGTGTAGTAGCATCTCGGTTTCCTTCGTGTTGTATAGTTTTCTTCGTGTCCAAGAAATTAGCTGGGATGACCGACACTCGTTGAACATATTCCTGCTGCTGCAATACACCGCAGCTCAGAGGCGAGTGTTCTCATTCGTTACGCGCTGTTGATGCATTCAAGCCTTTCCTGCTGTTTTTCGTGCTTCCGCGGAGTAGTGCACTCCTAAAAATAGAACAGTGGTATCTGCTAATTTTGAAGCAGTAAGCGCATGTCGCAACGTTTACTACCTATCTAGTAACTGCAGGCGGTAACTGCGAAGTCATGTCGGTGCTTTCACTTCAGGTAGTTACTACCTGCAGGTGTCAACTGCCAAGCAATACTGGCATTTTCTATCACAATCAGGGCCGATCCAGATTTGGCTCGATCCGGATCAGGTGCTGCTATAAGGTCACTGTTAATCGTGATGAGGCCAGATCGGAATCAAGACAATCGCAATCGGTGCATCGTCATTTGGCGGACGGCTGCGATAAGCTCGATACGGATTAGCTTGAACCGTGAAGCAGCGACCACTGTTGATCGCGATTGATAAATCTGATCTGGATTGGCCCTGATCGCGATCGAAAGTGCCCGTGCGACACCAGTATTAGTAACCTTACTACCAGGGCGTTGGAACGATTATAATAATATCTGGGGTTTAACGTCCCAAAACCATAATATGATTATGAGAGACGCCGTAGTGGAGGGCTCCGGAAATTTTGACCACCTGGGGTTCTTTAACGTGCACCTAAATCTAAGTACACGGGCCTCAAACATTTTCTCCTCCATCGAAAATGCAGCCGCCGCGGCCGGGATTCGATCCCGCGTCCTTCGGGTCAGCAGCCGAGCGCCATAACCACTAGACCACCGTGGCGGGTCAGGGCGTTGGAACAAAATGTTTTTCGTGTCGGTTTTAGTTTCGTTCTACTGCGAAAAGTTCCGTTCCATTTCTGTGCCGGAACAAAAAGAAAATATTCCGTAACGGTTCATAACGGTTTTTATTTGTACGCAAAAATTTGAAGTTAAAGTGACAAAAAAAACCACTTGACTTGTGATAAAGTTACTTGCTCTCCTCTTAAGAAAGTAGGACAGGGATAAAATAATTTCTTCCCACGTTCATCATAGCGGAAGTAGTTGCACCACGAATTCCTACCAACTAGCACAAACCGGTACGCTTCAAAGTTATGTAATTATTTTCTCAAAAGTCAATTACGAATTTTTTGAGCAGGCACAACGCTTTGTGTCAAAGGACTGAGCATGATCTCAGAAGCAGCACATTATCGAGTGTACTCTCTGATGTGCGAGATCCGCTGTTCTCATAAAACAAACCTGAACGCCGAGAATGCCTTCTCCACGTTCGCCTGCGTGACAGGCGCACGAATGTCCACTTTCGTTAATATAAACGTCTCTGGTTGCCACTGTTCTCGTTTTTCGCACAATTTCAGCACATCTTTACTTTGGAATTCCTGCCTGAGGTACGCCCTTATACCGTGCCCTGAGATATGCATTATTGCTCACGTTGCGTGACCTCGGTTGTTCCGGATGGTCAAGTTTTCTCGTCAACCGAAAAACGACAAAGAAATTCGGCTTCACTCCGGAACGAAACAATAAAGTTTCTGTTTCGTTTTCGTTCTGGTCAAAAATGTCGTTTTTTGTTTCGTTTTTGGTGTTTGGTTTTCGTTTGGTTCCGACACACTGCTTACTACCTTGGCATTTCATACGTACAGTTACTGCCTAAAGGGGAGCAGAAATACAAATGTATTAGTTTTACGACCGTGTCAGTCACTAGCTTATTCAAGAAAGCTTGTTATGAGTTAGAGGTTTGGGTGGTGGCGCTGTTGCACGGGACAAAGCCGGCGCCGGCAGTGTACAGAAATGCGGTCCTCGAAGGTGCGGCGGTCACGCGTATTTGTAAGCGACGTTTTCCATTAACTGATACTCTGCCAATGACTTACCATATCAGCAATGATTGCCATATCAATGCTTGCCATATCAATGATTTCCATGTCAATGATTGCCATATCACAAAGGGCTAATCGCCGATAGGCGATCAGCTGTTTCTGACATGGTAATCTGGTCTTCTGTCGAGGTCACTTGTCCTTCTACGTGTTTGGTTACGTTCGTATTTTTCTTCCACATTACCACGCGTACGCCACGTGTGCAATTAGCAATGCAGTGACGACGTGAACGAGCGCGCGGGAGGCGACAGTTACGAAATAATTAATTTCTCGCCTCCTCAAGCACTCTCAGTGGGGGCTGTTCGTACCACGGAATTTCATGGATATACGAAAGAGAGCCTGCCCTTTCATGTCAATGTTTTGAAGTGTTAGAACAGCTGAATACCGGTTTCAGTACAGGCTCAATTCCACGTAACTCTAGGCATTACACTTCCGCCAGTCAAAAACACGTGATTCACACCTAAGGAACTCTTTTTTGTTTGACAGCAGAGAGCCAAGCAAGGTCACTAGTCAAGTACTAGAAGGGCAACCACAAAATGTAAACATATCAGCCCTTTGCTTTCCCAATATTTTTATTCAAGATACTGCTCACCTCCCTACTTCCATTCTTTACCGCTTTTCAATCTTCTCACCCTTTTCGTATCTTTACAACAGGCGGGCTGGTTCCTCCATGTTTGCGTAGCGCTCATTTGTATCGTGTTAGCACACGCGGAAATGCTCGACGGGCGCCGACTATAAGCGCGCCTTCATATAAGGCGCCGGTGATCGACCAGGCATGGTGTTTTCAAAAGCCGCTCTCATTACTCGTGAAAGCCTTCTTACACACCAGCACGCTGTTCTCACGCTTCGGCAAATTTGTGCTGCGGGCGAAACGTTGCAGTAAACAAAACAAGTTTTCATGTACGCGGTCGGTGGCAGCTTAACACTCCGTTCATCGATCGTGAAAGGGAAGCACGCAGACGCGCCAGCGAGCTTCGGCACACCTTCTTAATTTCCAAATGGAGTGGCTGTTATTGGAATACCGCGGGAGCGGAAATGAGGAAAGTCGAAGGAGCAGTATTCCCAACTGAAAAAGGAGCCCTTGTGAGACAGATAAATAACGAAAGATGGTAAATAAATTAGGAAAGAAGACGAAGTGTTACATGCACCGTGCAGTCGCGCTAGCACATTCTGTCTGCGCGTACGTAGACAGCGCGCTACCACAGCTCGTTGCCAATTTCTTTCATTGTATCGTCGTACAAAACCAGCAGTTCCCTTAGTGTGGTATGCGCACTTGGGTAAATGCAGTGTCATTAGTTCACGACTTGTCTTCATGGACACATATCTGACTAGCGGAGTCAGCACACCCTCTATGCCGCAGTAAGCTTGTAGCCAGAGCTGCACATGACGTGTTATCTGAGGAAATTGACATCCCCTTTTCAAGAAAAGACGCAGCGACGTTAGTATCTGCGTCCGCGCGGAATCTGCAGCGAACAATATGATGCGATCCAAGCAGGGCTTAAAGTCTCCCTTCATTGGAGGGGGAGGGGGGGCTCAGAGGGCGGCGACCTATATACTTACATACACACATACAACAACCCTTCCTTAAGAAACGGAAGGGAAGGCCGGGGCCCCACGAGCCCCCCCCCCCCCTGACTTTAAGCCCTGGATCCAAGTAACCAGTACTGTTCGCTGCACAAAACAGACCCGACGTGTAGCTATTATATGCCACAAGGACTAACCAGTTATAGGTTTCAAAACAGGAGAAAGTGCCTCAGATCAGGCTGGCCCTGTTTTGAAACCTATAACGTGTATCCACCCGTCGGCTCCCTTCTTGATCAAGGACTAACCAGGCAAGATGAAACGTGCATTCATCGACTGAGACTCGACGTTGACTTTACGAAGTACTTCAAGCACATGATCAGGTAGTCGCACTCGCCCGCGCGCACCACATGTATTACTCGGGAATGCTTAAAACACGTCCTCTGCGACTGTTCCCGTTACGACGCAGAACGACATATTCTGAAGGCAGCACTTCATTTGCAACGCGGCTCGAGCTTGGAGTTGCGGCACCTTCTCGACCCATGGAAAAACAGCGGTTGTGCGATGGCAACACAAAATCGCTTTCGGTGTTATTGAGGAACACTCGACTTAACCAAAGTTTGGGAATGACTCTTGTGTACATAAGTGTGCGACAGTACGTATATTTTTGTGTATATGTGATCATTGTATAGATCATAGTCATCACTCGACCCCTGGGGTAGCAAGCCAGGCGATAAACCAGGCTAACATCTCCGGCAATTTCATTAAATACTATTACCTCCATATTTGACTAGCTCAAATTCGCTTTTGACCGACTAGCGTAGATAGAGAACTCAACTCGTAAAGCCTTTTGTAACAACCGTCAGCGCGCGTACTCCTTCCCTGACGCTATGCACACTGTCAGCACTCTTCAGGGTTCCACATCTAAAAATTGCTGTATAGCGTGAAGTCAGCTGTGAATTTCGTCCATGAATTTATTACAGCTCGAAGGTAAGTGGCGACGACATCGTATTGCCTCCGAGACGCGCTGTTTGTGATACACCAGTTCCCTTTGCTTCAGCTAAAGCTATTATAAAATAATGTTGGCATACCAGAGGATATGTACGCTTATAGACTTTGACCGTATTTTAACCAGCTATAATGTTCACCTGCCTTGTAGCAAGAAAGACTAAAGTTCAGCTTATGCATGTGAGACAGGGAGGCAGGGCGGTGTAGAGAGAATAAGGAAAGCAGCGAGGATAACCAGCATCGCAAGCTGCTAAATGTCACGTTTTTAATGGTTCTAATAGGTTGGCTTCCCTTAACGAACACATTGCAAAGAATTGGGACAGATATCGGGAATAGGCAAGCGATCAGTTAAAGCTAGAAGTGATTGTGCGCGACTCCCACGTTGTGCTTACAAAAAAACAGTTTATTACTAGAAATGAATATGCCGAAATTCGGTGTAACACATCTGACACTGGTATTCGAAGACTGTTCTCTACTATGTTGCTGATCTCCGATCTAAGAAGTGGCACGTTTTTCTTTTCTCCGATCACACTTTCATTCGAAATTGCCAGCCAACTCTGTGTTCGGCAACACTTGGTGGCGGGCAACACTTTACACAATACACTATCCGCGCGCGCACTGGCCTGTGAAGCATCAATGACAGCTTTTTGACGTTCACGCTCAATACGGACAAAGCACGTACACGGGTGCCACGACAGCGTCTAGACGGCGAGGCGCCGTCTTTGTTACCACATCTGCTGCGCCAACCGAACCTCTATGGTTACGCCTACTCCCATACATAGAGCCGCACTTTTCTCCCAGAGGAGGTGTTCGCTTCGCTTGGCGTGCAAAACGCATGGAAGCGAAGATAATTCAACAGCGACATAATGGAATCTTTTTTACGCCGACAGGAGGCCATATTCCGCGAACTGCCATTCAACGCAGCTCGCGGATAGCTCTGTGTGTTCGATGGAAAATACGCGCAGCTTACTGAGGATGGCGGTTTGCTCGAGGTAGACTACATCTCTCGAATCCGGAGTTGTAAAGTATGGGCTATTTCTTCACTTTTGTTCTCTCACAGTGGCTCTAGTGAGGCAACAAGAATAGCTGTGGCTACAAAAAAAAAATATTAGAGGTTTTCTCAAGGTTGAAGGTTCGAAAACGTTTTTGTATTATAATATCTGTTCGACGCTTTAAGCGTGAATCACACTTACAGCTTTCTCACACGATTAAGTGTGAAATGACAAGTTGCAAACCCACCGTTCTGACAAAAACTTACACAACACTTCCCCACTACGATGCCTCAGTAATCAAACCTTGGTTTTAGTACTTAAAACAACGGAATTTAATTTCTTTTAATAAACAGGGCCTGGTTAGAATATGCACTTAGTCTCCTACACGACTTCAATTTGTCAAAGTAGAAAAAAAAGAAGCCATTTATGTACACATTACCATTAAGTGGAGCGTTAGCCAGTGCTTTATAAGATCGGGCCCATATATATGTAGGATTCTGTTGCAGTCATCGGGTGATAGAGAACATTCAGAGCGTGAGCCGCCTCCAACGTACGTCGCTATAGATAACAACGGAGCCTCTCTGTAAAGGGAAAGACACGCCAGAGGAAGGGAACATACTTCATTCACCAGATGGTCGACCGGTTATGGTGACCATTCAAACGAACGCGTGGAATTCCGAGAAAGAGCATTGACCCAACATCTGCGATGAGCAGCCACAAAAATCATAATAGTAACAACGCAAAACAATCAACCCTGTGACCCCATTATCATAATAATCCCAGTGTGTCAGGGAATAGCAGGCGACGCCACTCAACCGGTTCACACTGTCGTGCAGCGGTGGATCTTTGTGCGTGATTGGTAGAAAGAGCAACGCACTGGGAATGACCAGAGCCTTCCTCAAAAACAACTAATCGCGCCTTGTACACATGTGGGGGGTGGTTACAGATTCCCATATTGCGCTTGGAGCGGATGCGATGTGGTTCAAGGCGTTGAACAACAATGTGCGAGGCATATTGCCTTTTATTTCACCCATTCGCTTCGAGATGCTGCACGAATACAGCACATCAGGGCTTTCATGTTAAAGCACAAAGCTTTTAAGCGCACATAAAACGAGGACTGAAGATTTAAAAACTTCACAGGACAGCGCTGTCCCTGTCAAGTTCTTAAATCTTCAGTCCTTGTTTTATGTGCACTTAAAAGCTTTGTGCTTTAACATGAATGTTCACCAACTAGCCCATCTCACCATCTTGTTGCATCAGGGCTGCTTTTCCGCAGTTTACGAAACAACGCGAACGCAATATGTACTAAAGTCTGAGTTGTAAAAACGACGACACTGATGAGGGCCATCACGAAAGAGAGAGAGAGAGGGAAAATTAAGGCAGCTCCAAACTAGTGGTGCCAAGCTTGAGAGAAGTGCGGAGCTGGGCAGCCATCTTTGTTTCGCTTCAGTTTTCTCGTTTTAACACGAAAGTGTTTTATGCCGGGTTGCACCAAGACTTTCATGACGCATTTCCGTCACGGAAGTACGTCAGCAAAATGAATGCCATCACATGGCAAAGAAGAAAAGCTATAAGAAAAAGTCGTTGACGGAAGTCGAACTCATGACCTCTCGGTCCACGACGATGGCTGGCGGGCGTTTAGCCCACTGAGCTACCGCTAAACACATTACAGAGGCTATATAAACGCGCCTTTTATCTTTCAAACTTTCCTCTCACAGTGCTCTTCGATGGATGGATGCTATGAGTGTCCCCTTTATAACGGGGTGGTGACATTTGTGCCACCAGGCTCGAAAAAAAAAACCAAAAAAAAAACGCGCCGTTGCTACGACCGTCCCATTCGGCGCGTTTCCAACACAAGTTTAATTACGTCAACGCTTTAGCACACCGTGAGGTGGCGCTTTAGCCAAAGCCTCGCTCATAGCATCCATCCATATCGAAAAATAGCTCTCCAACATTCGCCTGGCTGTTGCACCGCGTTCCCTGCTCGCCCCGTGAGAAGTAACGGCCAGGCTAGAGGGAACAAACGACGCGCCTAGCGTTTCTCTTCGCATTTCACGATGCTTTAAAGGAGTGCATATCGAGCATCAGTGTTTCTTATGTGCTTGTTGATGCCATCTTTGCGCGGGATTCACGATATGCGGTGTCCAAGTATACGCTAACTTCAGCTACCGCAAGGGTTAAATCATGATCGTGGGCGTTAGTCGTCGTTACCGAGATCTGCCACTAAGCGTCAACGTGAGTACTTTGCGTCGACATCAAGCGGCGCTATATCTGCCAAACAACAGTATATATTGTACAAGCTCTCATATACCATTGCACTATAAATAATAAACTACTTCTGTGACGACACGTTTCACTTTCGTGTTATACCGATTCCTATGGCGGAGGGATCAACGAACCATCTTTTTTCCTCCTCTCTTTCTTTTTCTCTTTTCCAATTTTTTCTGTCTTTTTATCTTTCTTGATTTCCATTTATTTCTGTTTCTTTCCTATTTTTTTCTTTTCTTTCTCTCTCTTTCTATTTCTCTCTTGCTTCCCCCTTTTCTTTATTTTTATACGTGGTATTGCCTGCGTTACGCCAAGCGACGACAGCATACGACAGCCCAGGCCCCTAATGTGCTCCGCAGTTAAGAGAAAAGTCGGGAGGTGAACGTGGTAATGGTTACCGGTTTACTACCCTGGAGAGGGTGGGGAAGACAGGGGCTGTGAAAAGCCACATTAACATGAAATATTCGTTATTTTGCTTTATTTTCATCATCTAGATGCGGTCGTTTATTGTGCATCCCCGCGTAGAAGCGCTGTGCAGCCCTCTGTGCAAAACCTGCATGCGCTTTAGGTACAGAGGTGGTGTGCAGCTCCACAATAAATTTATCTAAGCTGACACGCTCTTGTAATGCTTGTTTACTTACCAGTACTCCACGCTTTTATCTTGTTGGCCCTCGTATTGTCGCGTGTACATGACAATTCCGGCTGACCCACTTTGGCACTTAACTGCCGCTCAGTCTAGGGCGAGCTCTACTCCCATCTTCGGGTGGCTTATTTTTAAACTTTATTTCTACACTTGTTCGTTCAAGATGTCTCGACAGATTGACTCGTGAATCCATGAAATATTTAATTTTCTCACAATATCCAATCTGGATTGCTCCATATTCCTTTCACGTTATTTCCATTATATTCTTTATTACCCCGTTCGCATCGACGACGTTATTTTCATCCAAATTGAGAAGCTAAGGCGGGGAACTGCGGAGAAGGAAAAGCTCTACGGCGAGCGCAATAGTCGCAGCCGTTGTCGGAACTCCAGCTCCACCTATAGATAGAAAAGGGGATGTACGGTGGCGTAAAAGCAGCGCCCTCTTTCTTCTATTTACTCAGATCGTGCCCCAGTTCTTTTCGCGATGTCTTCCAATAGCGAAATACCAAGCAAAGTGATCGTGAACAATTGACGGGTCTAGTATCTTTCCACGGTGGCGAGGAGCTTGCCCCCTTTATAGTCGTATAAAAGGAGCCTCGCTACTTCCTTCGAGTTTAGTTCGAGGGCGAGCTTTTGTCCCTTGAGATTCGTGTGTGCTATTTTCACTCTATCGTACACACGCGCCGCGTTATATAGAAGCCTTCGCTTGCTTTTGCAGCACCACGCAGAATAAGTGAGGCCTCATTCGCGAATAGGACTTTCATTCGAATTTTTTTTTCTGCGACTCACATTTATGGTCCTCCGCGTCGCACGATCACTTGTTTTCGAGGCTTTGCAACAGCCAGTGTAGTTAATGCTTGTCGCGAATGCTTTTGTTCTTGGTATTGGGGAGCGTTTTCTCGGAGAAGCGTGCTGCAGAGTAAACATTTGCATACACTTCGCGAGCGCAAAGAAACTACGAGCGAAACGCTAAAATGCATAGGCGTGTGCATTAGGGGGGTGAGGGGTGCAGGGGGGATACTTTATCGCAGCGCCCCCCGCTTCTGCTAATCACCCCCCGCTGATGCGCTGAGGACCAGAAGCAGTGTTAAGACGAGGTATTAGAGGCCCCTGCCCCCCCTCCCCTTTTCCCCGTGAGCACGCCTATGCTAAAACTTCTACACTGGTTCCGCTTTATGCTTGTAATAACACTGTCAACATTGTAATACAATACTGACAACATCGAGGTACAACAGGTACCAAGAGATCTAAATTAAAAGTGTCTTTCCCGAATCACCTCTTTTCATTTGTGGGCAAAGATTTCGCAATGTTCGCAGGCATGGAGTTCAGAATGAATAACCTCGAGTCATCAATATCTAGACACATTCGTTTTCTCAGACATATATTTGTGTAGCGAAAGCTCGCACGAAAAGACGGCCGTCGAGTACTCGTGTACACGGTATCAACCGGTGGTATCACCACGTGTAGAGTGCAGTTAATTGAAGTCATTCCAATTAACAACGACAACACCTGGTACACGCGACCGCTTTTGAGTGTGCCTCTTTCTCCTATCTTTCTCCTTCTCTCCTTCTGTTATTATTCCCTCATCCGAATACCCTACAGCGTGGAAGAGCTAATAATGCGTTTTACTCTCTATATATAATACTTGCCCTAGTCTAGGTCATTGTTGAAGTTTTGCGTGAATCCTTTATTGGGTTTCCCCCACCACTCCTACACACCACTCCTACTGGAAGGCCGGTATTCCCTGTTCTTATGTCTTCTATTTTATGTGAAGAAAAAAAAAATACACGCAAAGAAACGCGTTTTTCATAACGAAATCGGCCACCCGAATTGCGAGGGCATCTTGTTTGAGTGCTGGTTATATCGGTCGGAAGGTTTTTCATGTCAGCGAAAGTAAATGAAGCGCGCGGCCAGCCGTGTATTAATACCACGTTAACTCACGATTTCCAACCGGCTCTTCTTTCCATAAGGCAGCGCCGTTCATAGGAGTGCGCACGAAGGGGGCAGGGCGCCCACGCCACGGAGAGAGGGAAGGCACCCGGGGGGGGGGGGGTGCTTAATTTCCTTCATTTTCATCGATTGTGAAACATGTTGTTCTTTGGACTTAACCAGTAAGAGGGGAGGTGGGTCGCTGTGATGAAACATTTGCGCCCCCCACCCTCCCCTAATGCGGAACCCTGCGCACGTCTATGGCGCCGTTTATGGACTGGACAATGTTGCCTTAATCGCGAGGTCTGTTTCCCTTGCTATAGGAAATTATTCACCTTCCTTTTTCCAAATGAAATAATTGGTTTCGAGCTCGCCAGGTATACGCACATAAAAAGGAAAGAAATAGTTGCTGTGTGCCCGTGGGAGGGCCGAAAGCTGCTCTATGAAATGAAATGGAATGGCTGGCCGCTGCCCTACGGCTTATTTATAGTCTTGGCTGGAGGAACACAGCCATTCAATAGACTGGAATAAAGAAATAAAGCGACGTTTACGAATTACTGCACGCAACTGCATTATTCTTCCCATATCGTTCCTCCAGGGCGAGAGGGAACGACTGAGTACAAAGTACGATGATGAAAACACTTCGGGAGCAATCCAGAGTGGTTATAAATGAACTCTAAAGCGATTCTTCTAGCAGTAAGATGAGTACCACTGTTATTTCTAGGTGTTACAGGATTTGCTGGAGCAACGGTTTCTCGTACAACGCGGCTAACCTCTCCCGCCGGGTCACTGCGCGCATATTGGAGCCGCTGTATCTGACATTATCAAGAGCCCGAAAGAAAAATACGAACGGTTGTGAGGAAACAGAACACCGGTGAAATACCAGAAAAAGAAAAAAAAACAGTTTGGCGCTTCGTCGATGAAATATTCTTTTGAACAACTTGCGAGACTTGAGTGAAATGCGCATGAATTCGGGGCTGAAGACGGTCTTTTCTTCTCCCGTTTTTTCCCTCGTTGTCAGTTTGCGCCAGAAATATTTAGTAGAGCGCAGGCCTTGTAAGGTGCATTAATGTACTACTTGAAACGAAAATCAAGTGTGGTCCAAGATTCAGCCTAGCTGCAGTAATGCCTAATAATAGACATTGTCACGATCTTGCCGGTGTTCTGTGCACGAGAGAGGGAAAGAACTTTATTCGAACAGCAGTCCATTGACGTCAGGAGAGAGTCCACTTCCCCTGTCGCCCCTAGCCGTCGGCCGGAATCCCTTCAGACACGGCAGCAGCAAGGGCTTAACTGATGATGTCCTGCTGGTTGTTGGGGTCTGGGCTACGGAGCAGCACCTCACAGGATTCTAGAGTGTGCGAGCTATCATACTGAGTCGGACATGTCCCCACCATGTGGACAGGCCCGTAGCCTTGCTGAAAGCCTTGACTATTTGAGAAACACGCCTATTAAACACCATGTATCATAAAAATTTCGGGGGGGGGGGGCAGCCCCCCCTTCCTGGCTACGGGCCTGCATGTGGACAATAGTTGCTGCTTTATTTATTCATCTTTTTGGACCCGCAACTAGCCTTTGGCTATGGGACCAACCAGTTTTGATATTTCTGTATGCTTGACGTCTGCAAATAAAGAATTGAATTGAATTGAATTGTTTTATCCCAAAATTTGCACTATGCAGTGTGTCGGAACGAAACGGAAATCAAAAACGAAAAACGAAAAAAAAACGATATTTTTGACCGGAACGAAAACGTAACGGAAACATCTATTATTTCGTTCCGGAGTGAAACCGAAATTTTTTTATCGTTTTTCAGTTCACGGGAAAACTTGGCCACCCGGAAAAACCGAGGTCACGCAACGTGAGCAACGAGGGCACAGTATTAGCGCGTACCTCAGGCAGTAATTCTAAGGTAAAGATGTGTTGAAATTGTGCGGAAAACGAAAACAGTGGCAACCAGAGACGTTTATATTAACGCAAGTGGACATTCGTGCGCCTGTCACGCAGGCCAACATGGAAAGGGCATTTTCGGCGTTCAGGTTTGTTTTATCAGAGTAGCGGTCTCGCACATCAGAGAGTACACTCGACAATGTGCTGCTTCTGAGATCATGCTCACTCCCTTGGCACAAAGCTTTGTGCCTGCTCAAAAAATTCGTGATTGACTTCTGAGAAGAAAATTACTATGACTTTGCAGGGTACTGTTTTGTGCTAGTTGGTAGGAATTCGTGGTACAGCTACTTCCGCTCTGATGAACGTGGAAAGAAATTGTTTTATCCCTGTCCCACTTTCTTAAGAGCAAGTAACTATACCACAAACCAAGTGTTTTTTAGTGTTACTTTAACTTCAAATACAAATGAAAACCGTTATGAACCATTACGGAACAGCTGTTTGGTACGGAACAGAAATAGAACGCAACTTTTCGCGGTGGAACGAAACAAAAACTGACACGAAAAACATTTCTTTCGGACACCCTGCCACTGCGACCTCAATACTCCTAGACGTCCCTTGCTGAATAGAGTACGGGGTTTGGAAAAACCCCCGTCTGTAAGTTTCGCGAAATCACATCTTTCTTACTGAGCGTTCTGTACGCTCCGGGGTACACTTGCCGGCAATCATTTTATAAGCCGCACGTATAAATAATATTGGAAACAGTTATCATCTCTTAGCATAAGCTAAACGAACACACGATGCACAAAAACAGGCAATCATAGCGCGCCAGAGTTACTGCTGCAGGCGTATGCATAACTTATATACTCCTGTGCAAAGCGAGCAAATCAGCACTGTCGTGACAACGCCATCGCCCTTGGCGGCAGTATAGGCGCTGCTGGGAAACACGAGATGTGGACTATTACTATTTCAAGCTGGCCAATCTTCATCAGAGAGGATAATGCAGCACACTGCTCCGAAAGTTTCACTGAGAGCGAAAATAGTGAAAAGCTAATCATTATCAATGAGTAGTTCTGAATACTAAGAATGCCCAATGCTGCAGACTCATTAGGGATACTCGAGAAAGCTGGGCGCTCGTTCGTTTGTTTAGAGAATCGTTAGGTCCTTTCAAAAAAAAAAGAAAGAAAAAAGGAATCGCGGGCCTACAACTCAAACGTGAAAAGAAACTGGTGCCTGCAGAGTGCCTCCTTCTCAGAGACACCTAATATTTCGGAACTGAACGTAATCTAAGCAGAGTAAGGAGCTCTCACCGTGTCTTTCATATGTGATGTCGGCAACGCGTATAGTACAAAATTATCCCAGACTTTGTCTTGACGAGGGCGCTGGTCGCAGTTGTAACAAGACTTCTTCATAATTGCTCTCGACAGATACATGTTATTATCAAAGAAAATATATCGTTATTATCAAAACGTTCTATACGATACGGAGTTGCTATGGCTTCTGATAAGCTTTTTCTAAAAAAATGTAGATCGCTGGGACTAACCGCTACATGATAGAATACATATATTAAATTTATCTAGTCATGTATGCTTTAGGATGTGCTTTACATGAGTATTTCAAGAAAGGTTTTAGATATCATGAAAGTAGCTGCCCATACACTTCATAAGATTCAAGTGTTTGCGCAGTAATTTCAGTCATCATACCAGCATACGTAGAAGGAAGTAACAGCAAATAAAGATAAATGGCTCGCAGCCAAAAATACGATATTGAAAGAAGATATTCAAAAGATGTTAATTGAGTGGTGTCAGATGGCTGGTTGCGGTGTCCTTAACTTTTCCTGTGGTGTACAATGCCCACTTATAATCACTTATAATCACAGTGTGCGGTCCAGTATAATAACCGCTTGGCTGCTTTAAGCGCCGCTCTCTTCATCGAAATACCTACTACTTCTCGGGCACCGCTGTCACTTAGTTTGAACTCAATGGCGTCAGTTTCTGCACCATCCGCTGACGCTAACAAGCCACTCTCTCACACACTGCCGCCAATACCGTGCAGCAGAGAGTACACAGCCCAACAATTAATAAACGAGATTAATATGCAGTGCATCGCAATTTCAACGTGTCCGCGCTTCAATATACAAATCGTGGTCATTTTAGGTTGCCAGTTGTGCAGTTACCTAAAAATGCATTAAATTTAGCATTTTCTAAAAGTGCAGAAGTTTAATGAAGCGGCAAAAATGCGAACAAAAAAGAAAGTGGCTGCGTTCTGAAGAACTTCACCACCACCTTTACACGAGGACGTTGACGTGTAGCTTAGGCAGTACTGCATGGCACTGTATGCGAGAGCTGATCGCAGATGCAGCGGTTCATGGCTGGCGTCTCTTTCCTTCGCAGCGTCACGATTCAATGGCTTCCAATCTCTTGGGTCGCGGTACGAGGCATAATTACTGGAATTCATTTTTTTTTACTTACATTAAGTTCGAACGTAAAAAATATGATTCTGACTTTTATTCTTTTACCTAATCCCTTCAATGTTGTAGTACAAAGGCTAGCGGTCGCTGCAGGCATATATTCTGTACTGCGCCTAACTTCGTCTTGCACTACGCTTCTCAGCTGGTTAATTAGCTTGGATATATAGCTTCGGTCGCCATTGTGACACGGCAGTTGTGTCCCAGGAAATAACTGCATGCGCGAGGCTTCGACTCTAATTTCCGCAATGAGATGAGAGATGGCGGGTACTATACATGTCCCGCATGTTTTTCTTGCACTCTGACAATATAGGGCCCTCCTGTCTTGTGCGCGTAAATTGCAGAGGCTTCGAAAAGCTGTCAGCGCAGGAGCGTTCATGTAACGGCATGTCCTCAAAAATTGGGAAATGGTTTGAAAAAACAGTAAAAACTGCGTATCATTCATATTAAGCGCAAGGCATTAATACGACAGTAATTTGAGCGAATCATACCCTGCTTTTACAGGATTTTTCCATAAAGAAGTATTTCGGGCGTTTTGAAGATCTCGAAACATGTACTTTTTCGAGACGAATATCTAACCGCCCCGTCACTATAAAGGTTCTCACATCGAAATCGGTGAGTTAATGTTTAGGTACACGTTTCTGAGTGAAGCTTTCTGAACATCACTCCCATATTTTGAATATCTCCGTTCCTTGTATGCGCTCTATATATGGACTGATAGACCGCAACTCGTGAAATAATAGTCCCCATCAGAAGTACATACAAGCAAATATATTTCATGTGATTAATTCGGTACCCCAGTACCCTAACGCCAAAGGACGATGCACTGAACACTCGCACGTGGACACCCACTTAAGAGGAGGGATAAAGCTGCCGTAAAAGCTACCCCCGCTCAGGCCGCGAGAAGTTTGACACATTCAACACGTCAGGTGCGTGTCATGACGCAATTTTACCTATGAATACTTAGCGTGTGCTTCTTCCAGCAGACGATGAAAGTATACTTTGAGTCCATCTTAAGTGTTGTCATGAGACTGGACTTGTTGCGTTATTTTTAACACATTGGTGTCCTTGTGACTCCATTCTGTGTTAACTCTAGTGTTAACTGCTCGAACTATATTTTATGTTGTACGTCTTTAGTGTCACTCTCTAAGTGGACTTCGTGCTTGTATGGATTGCTATGGCTTGACTGACAAGCTGTCTCTAGGTGCTTTTTTGTGTAGTTCCTTCTTTTTTCATGGCTGTGATTTGTTTTGTAATCGCTGTGTTGATCGAATGAACTTATTACCACTGAGCACTCGATCGGCTATGTGCACTATCAAACATGTATTGCTTGCACTGATGTTACGTTTGTTCAAAATAACTAAGCAGTTGGGACGTAAGTGGCAACCCTCTGGCTGAAGGCACAGATCCCAACCTGGTTTCCCGCCTAGCTGCTGACGGTAAAGATACACGACAGTTTGCAGTAAGCAAAGATCGGGTTCCTACCCAAGTGTGTTTTATGTCACGGGTGTGATTACCGCGTTTATGTTACACGGGGATATAGGCGCTCCTGAAGCGTTATCGTGTCGACATAGCAGCCTACCGTGAACCGCTATTCTGACAGGCAACACTGTTCGGCATTCTCCCTCCGGGACTGAATGGTAAGGGGCGGCAATAAACTGTCCCTTTGCTGCCGCTCCGGCCCAGGGTTGGCCAGTGTATGCAACCGCATAAAGTATCACCAGAGGCACTATGCATGATCACGCCACCGGTGTATTACTTTTGTCTCCACAGAATGGCTCTTCTACATCTCTCGGGAGCAGCCGAAAGCGGCGGGAGCGCGCTGTGCGGTGATGTCGGTGCGGTAAGGCAACGACTTGCGATTTGCCTTGGTCCTACTGCGCAATGCTCGCAACGCATTAGAAGGAGCGTTACATATACTTGAAGTATAAGAAGTGACTGTTTCTCCACAGTCCCTAGTAAGGATAACGCCATTCATTGATGTTAATCTTGCCACTATCAGCTGTTGTGTGGGGATCTTTAGTATGTGGGCGTACTTTGAATGTCGTTGCAGTCTGCAACAACCCCTGAGCTCTTCATGTTTCAATAAAAGCTACCTTTTGGCGTAAACACTGTATTGTTACAAGCCTATTGTACGAGTGACTTGCGGGGAAATCCTTTTTAGCGTCTCTCCCTGTACTGCAGGAGCTCGTCGTGTGTTGTTACTTTCACGGAAATAGACGTTGCTATATTGAATTGTGCTGGTACTGAGACGCCAACGTTCAGCATACGAAAGAAGCAGCGTCACAGGCATTGTACGATACCCGTGTTCATGCTCTGGGGAGTTGCCAATTATTACAAATGCAATAGGGTGGACAAGAAAATGGGATAGGCAATTTTTAAAAATGTATTGTGGTTCTTGTGCTAGGCGTGAGCAAACATATTTAAAGCGCTACTGTGTTTTGCGGCGGAGCTTTCTAACACACCTGTCGTATCAAAGGCCTGCTTCAAAGGGCCAGCACCCTAAGACAATCGCAACGTACTTTTGTTTTAGATGCGAAGTATCTTAAGGCGGAGCTCAATCCGGTGATGGTGGTGTGCGGCGTGACCACCCTTACTGCGCATGCGCATACCCTCTCCAGACACCTCCTCTCCACACACCCTCTCCACTTTCCCTCTCCCCTTCCCATCTCCACTTTCCCTCTCCACTCCCCCTCTCTCATACCCCTCTCCCCTCCCCCTTTCCACTCTTCCTCTGAAACGAGGGCTAGACATGCCGAAATTCTCTCCTGCGCAACGCCGCGATGAGCTCGAGCGCATGCGCGTCCCCTCCCGTTCTCTCTCCTCTCCTACGCTGCCCCCCTCTCGCCCGCCTGTCGACCGCGTTCCCCGCTCGCCCTGTGAGAATCAACGGCCAGGCTAGATGGAAGATACGACGCGCGTAGCGTCCCTCTTCGCGTTCCACGACGCGAGGTCGGTAGCATGCTCAACGAACGCCAACGGAACGCGATCGTGCAAGTGCTGCGGCTTCGCATCGCCTCATGGTCCCCTTTAGCGGGAGATGGTGTAATTTTCATTTTCTTTTACTAAAGCCAGGCATTCTTGCTAAGTTCCGAAGTTATGATAAGCGACAACCACGCAGGTGTCAGAAACATCTTATTAAGCTCTATTTTAAACCGTGGCCAACGCGCTGAATTTGACGAAGGGAAAACCTTATAAGCGTTCCGCATAAGTCTGCATATGTCGGTGCCTATTGAAGTAACTTGTTCGTCAACGGTGGAATCGAAGCACTCTACTCACTACAAACCAATTGTTGCTGGTACCTAAATAAAGCATGTTCTGTATACTTTTACAGAGCATTCTCTTCTTGTTACATTAGTAATTTTGACTCACACACTTTTACTTTTATTGAAACAAAGTCACGTGATCTTAGACCGTGTCTGGGCAAATAGTGACGTACGGTAGTGCAAGAAATCAGACGTCAGCTAAATCAGACAGCTGTAAACAAGGTTGCTTTAATAATTTCAAGTCTGTGTCGGGAAAGTCCCAAGTCTGCTTCTCTTTTGAACCGAGCATCGCCACGTGTTGAAGCTGACGCAGCGAACACATTTCCGCTGCCCTTCATAATCTTTCGCCGCTTGTTTTGTTTCTGTACAACCAGTGCTTTTGTTTACTAGCCTATTTTCTCTATTTGCGGTATGAAGCATGAATGTTTTCGCGCGTCTTTCCAGATGTTTTTGGATGGAACGTTTCATACTTAGAAAGAGACCAGAAGGACATGTTTCCCTACGTACTTCTTACCGGAGTATTTTTTTTCAAGATGGTATATGTATAGCATTTGAAGACGGCATGTGTTCGAAAAAAAAAAATAAATTAGGCTGCAATTCGTTGCTCCGTATAAGAATAATGCATTTCAGAAATCGTATACTATAGGTGAAATATTTTCGTTCCGGGTTATGTATTATTTAGCGCCTAAAAGACGCTTATTGAATTACAGGTATTTCTTTCTTTGTGTTCCGATACCGCTACGCGGACAAGGGCTGACGTACATAGAAGCAGGACAAGCCTGACTGTAGTGAGAAGATGTTAGCAGATATATGGAAAGCAGCTGAAAGCAAGTAAAACTGTAATCTTGATCGCGAGTGATCAAGATAACGTTGGATTAAACGTATAGCGTTCTGTAAGTACTGGCAATATATCGAAGTTATTCGCCGATAGCTATGGGCGCTTGGCTAACACACATGTTCCTGTTCCTTCAAATATGAAAGCCTCTATTGAGCTCACGCACTCATGCAATTAGGTGTAGAAATGCCTTCAAGTAAGCCGTAGAGAGCTCGAGGACTTAATATAGGACGGGTAATGTAAGACCGTCGCAAGTTTAAACATACACAAACGGGAAAGACAGGGAACTGTGCTGTTTTGTCTCCTTTCATGTATATATAGCCGTGCTTTCTTTAATCTGGCCATTTACCAATATGCTTGCCCAAAAGGCGCTGCAAACACTGCGGTCGCGGCAGTTATGTAACTGACACACGAAGTATGCGAGTTACATAACTGCCGTTACTACACAGACCTCCCATGTAAAGTTCCACTCATCATAGCACTAGCACGTGTAGAAAATTCGGAGTTATTAGCTTTTTGTAATTTTACGCTCCGAAAGACGTTAATTTCTGGGCGTCCTAATCCCAACCCCAAATATTCGCAAAGTCAATTTGCAAAGTGTCCCGCTAGCAGCTCAGGAAATTACATTGCTGCAGATACGATCGTTAATGTGTGTGTCCGCAACGTAGCAGAGGGCCTTGCCATGCAAACTTCTTCAAAGCCACGTGCCAGGCTCTACAAAGCCGTTTGTGATCACAGGGGAAGCAGTTGCGTTTCATTTAGCGGACGCTACTCAAACACGCGGTGATGACACGGGACCAGCTTCGCAATGAATAGTGTATTAAGGTCCGAGATCAAAGCGCGTGCTATGTTTGCGGTTACTTTAGCTGACGCAACATTTCGCTCACACGGTCTCCATTCTTTATATATATACATGATGAGAGGTGACATAGTGGAGGCGTTGTACTGTTTACCACAAGACTTCCTCTGTTCATGCGCCATCAGGCATTATAAAAACAGAACTGTCCCATTCATCCATACCTCTCCAATGTATATGGAAGAACAACAGGCATTATGTCAGGAGGGTTAGTAAGAACGATTTCTCTTAAACGCGCACCAGGTGTTAGTTTAGGAAGGCATGGCTTCCTAAACTAACACCTTGTGCGCTTGAAGCGGGAGCGTTCTTACTGACCCGCCTGACATCCTGTTTTGTTTTATTTTCCTTATTTTCTTCTTTGTTGGTGCGTCTCTCTTTCCCTTCATTTACGTCATCTCCCCTCTTCTCTTAACATGGTATAAGGTGACACACACATGTAAATATTGCTCTGGCTGGAAGGAAGAAGACTGGGCTCCCGTCGAAACGTCGACAGAATAAACAGTTGTTTTAAGAAGGCGCATGCACGCCTATATATATATATATATATATATATATATATATATATATATATATATATATATATATATATATATATATATATATATATATATATATATATATATATATATACATATATATATATATATGATGGCCCAGGACTCCACTTACATTACACCTGATGTTGCATTTTGCTTTCGCTGATTTTGTCTCCGCGCAGTAGATTACAGTATTTTCTTTGTTGCTTATTGATGCATTTCCCTGTGCTGTTCATTTTACAGTGTATTGCTGCTTTCCACTATGTGAAACGTTGCTTATGCCTTCATTCATGCGGCAGCGATACCACCGAAGTGTTTGTTCTAGCTGTGTACGGCTTTGTCAATCTATGGAAAGATAACCTTTACCGCGGGCTCCTCGGCTGTCATGTTTTGTTTTGACGGCCAAAATAAACTTAATATATGCAGAGATCAGCGCACGTTGGTATTTACATCATCGGTAACACCGCTGAAATAGATTGAAATGCAAAAAGCAGTGTTCGCTTTCTGAGTCTTCAATATGTGAGCAACTAAACCTACATTACCAAGACTTGTTGTCTACTGCGACATCCGCATAATAAATTGTGTTCTATAAAACCGAAGAGACTGCGTAAAGACACGCGGGGTTTTTCTGCCCAGTAACACCTACATGACAGAGAAAGGCATCACTCTGATGGAGTTAGACCGCATGAAAGTACAGTAGAGATGAAAACGCGCTGACTACAGGGCATAGCGGACTCATTTGTACATTAGACTTATGCGTTCTGAACGAACAAAACGCCGAGAATAATTTCAGTTATCGCTTCTCAATTTGACTAGCTCAAATTTATCCCCCTGGGAGAAGACATACTGGGTATTATTCTAGAGAATAGATGTTAATGATGAAGCTGCGGTTCATAAGTGCACGTGCACACTGTTGTGCAGACGCCCTTGCAAATTCGTTAAAATTTTCCCCCTTCACAGCGCGTCCACCTTCCTTTGTAACGAACATTGAAATCTATCGAGCGCTGCCTCACTTCATCGACTTCAGTTGTACATAGACATAAACAAGCATTTTCTTGCCACTGTGATGGCTGAGTGATTACGACGCGCGGCTGCTGACTGGAGAGACGCGGGTTCGATCCCTGCCACCGCGGCCGCATTTCGATGGAGGCGCAATGCTGGATTCCTGTGCAGTGTGCGAGGTTTGTGCGCGTCAAATAACCCCAGGTGGTAGGAATTATTCAGGGCCCCTCCATTGCGGCGCCTCTCACAACCTGACTCGCTTTAGGACAATAAACCCCCATAAACCGACGAAACCGACAATTTTCTTACCATTTTTCACTATTTCGGCATATGGTGTATTTCTAGATTGTCTGTATTTAAATTTTTGACTACTTCTTCTTCCTCTCGTCGGATTGTATATCTTAAAAAAGGCACACTTTATAGAGTAACTCAATATAAAAAGCGTGTCGTCTGTTACGACTGATGCTTCAGTGCAACGTTATCAATACATCACGTGCTCAAATCTGAAGGCAGTGCAAAAATGTTAAGCCTCAATTTGCAGATCTTGTGAAAATAAAATAAAATGCCCTTCAGTCACCTCTGGCAACATGATGAGCATTAGCTGAGGAACAGAGCTTATTAAGTAATTTCTAGCTGAAATAGCTCGAAAACTAAGAATTTTCTAATGAACAAATGGACCATCAATTAAGAAAAAAATTGTAGGTTGTGAATTGTACAATGAAAAAAAAAAGCTTAGAATGATCTTACGCAGGACATATAAACACATAGCGACATACGGCATATTCTGCATCACCGCCAGAGGCACTGTGCAGAAGTTTGTGCAGAACTAGCTCAGCGCTGCAGGCCATATGGAAGACATCGCATCCAAGCTTTCGAACAAGTATGACTCGCCCGCCAGCCCATTCGGAGCATTATCTTTAGTAAAGCGGTACAGAAACCTTCTATACGAGTGCCACTGCGGCCGCAATGATTAGAGCGATAAATCCAGGGCTTCCTTCCTATAGTACGGCTGCCGCGGCCGACGACGACGTCCACGTACGAGCTATACTTAGGCGAGATCGAAGATCATATGTCGTCATTAGCGTCGACGACTCTATCATGCTACTGGAGTGCTACCGAGAGCAATAAGCGAAGTACTAATACATCATTCCCATTTATTTCTGTGTTACGTGCGTGTACGTTTTCTTACGTCTAGGCTGGGCTATCACATGGACGCCTTAAAAGAATGGGTAATAATGAAGTGTAGGCCGTTCGCATAAAACTGGAGCCGAAAAAGAAATCTGCGAGAGGAAGCAAAGTTCTCTGTTGCATACATTTCCGTCGTCGCGTGTTTATTTCGGTAACAGTAGCATGCTCAGAATATGTCGATGAGTGTTTTCCCGTATTATTATTTCTTTTCGATTTGTAAAAATAGAGTTAACACTAACATGATTCAATTTATTATTTAGATATACAACTCTCACTGCCAAGATAAAAATGCAAGCTCTACGTTGCGATCTGCGTGTTGATTTGCTACGAATACACCAAACCGCATTTTATGCGTTTCAAGAATTGTTACGCGGACGTCAAATCATCGTTAACTATAGCACTGAAATGATAAAATGAAACGAAGGAAAATTACGGAAGATAGCATGAATACCAGTATGGGGCCAATTTTAAAACATTTTTCTTTCAGTGTTTATTTCTATTAGGAGCCTATATTCACTAATTCGCAGCATCAAGCTTGTGCCAAATTTTCCGTCACCTACAAATCTAAAGCAGAAGCTTCTTGCGAGTGTGGGCCATGGTTTGCTACCCTGCACGGGGATGAAAAGAAATAAGGTGTAGAGAGGTCGTAATCCCTTTTAAGGCGGTTTTTCAGTTAGTTCACGGTTTTTCAAACATGTATTATTTTTCTAAGGCCGGAACAGTATCGATTCATGTTATAACAAGAACGACTGCGTCAAGAGAGAGAGAGAGAGAAGGAATGTAGGAAAGGCAGGGAGGTTAACTAGACAATGCGTCCAGTTTGCTACCCTACACATTGGGAGGGGGAATAGCGGAGTGCAAGAGAGAGAGAGAAGGATAGACACATGTGACATCACACACAGTGTCGAGTTTCACAGGCGGTCGCTCAATAAGGTTCTTTTCAAGTACCGCAGGAGGGCTCGTGTGGCTTTCTGGGCTGATATGCTGCGCGACCAGGCTCATAAGATCTTTGCTTCATTAAAGGGCCGGTCATCCAGTCTATTCAAGGCACACTGGAGAGTCCGGCGACCTTAATCAAATTGGGCACAGTACACAAGAGATGCTCAATAGTCTCTATACAATTGCAGCTTTCGCACATGGATGCATCTGCCATGCCAATGCGATGGCTGAATGAATTAGTATACGCTACACCGATCCACAACCGGCACAACATTGTAGCGTCACGTCGAGAAATCTTGGATGGCAGTGGTAGCTGGAGCAATGATTCAAGGTTCTTAGGGCGAGGATTGGAGTTAAGCGGAGAAATCCAGTGCGCAAGCGTGGCATTATGCGCGATGTGACGAAGTTCTCTAGCTGCATGTACTCTCGACGAGGGTATGAACATTATGCGCGATGTGACGAAGTTCTATAGCTGCATCTACTCTTGACAAGGGTATGAACAGTGTGGGCGCTCCATCGTGGGCACATCGGGCAGCGTCGTCAGAGAGGTGGTTACCACTGATGCCACAGTGACCCGGCAGCCATTGTAAAACAATGTCGTGTCCTTGATTAGCGGCGCGATGACAAATTGCATTGATATCAGACACCAACTGGTGGTAGTTTCCGCGTCGTAGACTTCGCACGCATTAAAGGGCTGCCTTGGAGTCGCAGAATATGGCCCATCTACTAGGGGATTCTTCCATAACAAACTCCATAGCGGCTCGAAGAGCGGCGAGCTCGGAGCCCGTAGATGTCGTGACGTGTGATGTCTTGAACAATTTTAAATAATGAGATGGTGCAGGAGGGCAAAGAAGAAACTTATGCATAAATTATAGCTTTTCTAATTGCTAAAAAATATGGCCCTCCGCTGCCTGTCTTGGCCCGGTCAGCATTATTACCGGATCTCTGGCGTCTTGGCACGCCAGCGTGAGGAGCTTCCAGATGGTCCTTGGTTGCTGGCGGGTTGTGAAAAGTTCTTGTTTTGTATACCGTGTGGGTATGTTACAGGTATCCTGGTAGTATTTGCGCCTATTCCAGGTTAGGTGCCGATGTGCATAGCATGTAGTTGCAAAGTAGCGTGGAGGAAGGTTCCTGGGGCCGAATTCACAAAAGTTATCTTTTGAAAGTGCATTGTCTGGTTGGTCAGCCGGCTGCGCTAATGATATGCCCCGGATAGTGATTGACTTAAATATCCATTTACAGAAATTCCTTGCGTAAGACGTTTTGTGAATATGGATCCTGGTCTCCAATGACAGCTTCTCCTACTGTAGCCTTCTTAAAGGGACCACAACAGTAGAGTCCCGTAACAATTTGCAGTTTTCATCGAAAAATATTGTGTCTATAAACATATGAAAAATAGACTGTAAAAGAATATTGCAGTGTAAATTGAGCCCTAAAAGTCGCCGCGCCTATAGACCCCGCCCTCCGCCGGCGACCGCCAATTTGCAATAGTGTGTGTGACGTCATGTGCTGCATGAAGCGGAGCCATCGTGTTCTACCAAAGTTTCAGCCGCTGCAAAATGTGTGTCATGCTGAAGAAAGCTGAAATAATTCGACTGTACGTGCAGGTGACCACGGAACAAAATCGTTCACCGCAATGCAGACGCTCGCAAAGCAAGCAGCCTGTTACGTCACGGCTTGCGAGTGCGCCAGTGTTGCCCGATTCTGAGGCCGCTCGCGTGTTTATCAAAATATTGAAATTATAAATTACATACTCAACCAAACTCGTTAAAATTTCGTCACCTTGTTTGTGAGTGCACAAAAGTCAACCCACATAACACAGATTATGATCGAAAATTGTGCGCCATGGCCCTTTTAAGGTGCCTGAGTAGCACTTTCGACCGTTTCAGCATATCGGTTTAGTATATCCACGTATTTTCGTGCGATTAGCTGTGGGAATGATGGGCGTATATGTGCTCGGGATGAGGCCTGTACTGTGAGGTTCCATTGCAGGGATGCATGGGCTGGTGTCCATGCATCCCTGTAATGAACTTATCCTTAGTATATGGCTCATGCTTGCCATGGTGGTGTCAGCGAATGCTTTAATTAAAAAACATGATGTAAAAACCTGAAGGAAGACACGGGGGATTACAAAACAATGGATAGATTGGTTTTATGGGGTTTAACCTCCGAAAACGACTCGGGTTATGAGAGACGCCGCAGTGGAGGGCTCCGGATTATTTCGACCACCTTGGGTTCCCTAATGTGCCCTGAAATCACACAGTACACGGGCCTCTATCAAAATGCCGAAAGCCGTGGCTGGGATCGCACCCGCGACTTTCAGGTCGTCAGCCGAACACCGTAACACACAGTCCACCGCAGCGGTGGTAAATATTCAATAGTACCTTAATGTAAAGAACAAGAGATATTCCGAGATATTTTCTAGCCTCAGCTATGGAATTTCTATATACGAAAATATTTTCCCCACGTATACAATTAAGATGACACTTGAAAGCGCTGCGTTCCCAAGAGCCTAGTTGCATGTAAACTACAATTACACTTTTTACTCTTTTGGGAAAATTTTTGCGCATTAGTAGCAATTATATTTCGTGAGATGTATCACTCATTTACACTCGCAGCAAACCAGAACCTCAATCGTAAGTATAAAGCCATAGAATTACCTCGACGCGCCGATCGTAGCAGTGCGATGACGTCCTGCCACTTTTAATGCATTTTTACCAGTAAAAATGATAAAATGTATTCGAACGCTTCGTTTTGTTCTCTTAAACTGCATTCGATTGAATTAAAAACAACTTTATTTGGCCCTGCAGAACGCGAGAGGGTCGCGCATCAGACTCAGCCCCGTGTAGAGACTGGCAAGCCGAGGCTGCCGGCTACCTCGCGGGCACACTATCTACTTCTAGGGGCGAATAACCTTAGGGTATCGGCGTGTCGCCGTGCAACGTGCATCGTCGTCTGCTGCCGCGGCGTGCATCGTCGTCTGCTGTAGGAACGGTCCATTTGCTTGAGCGCAAGAGAGTAACCACCACCTCAGCGCTCGCCGTGTGGCGATAGAAAGCGAACGGCGCACGTTGACTATGGAAACGCTCTTTCTGCGATGAACGCTGAACTACCAGCACGCAAGGAACCAGAACGCGCTCTCGCCCGCGAGAGACAACGCCGACGCAGGCAGCGTCTGCTAGCGAGTTTTTTTACTGAAAAAACCGACTACTCGTGCTGCACAGCCGTTCACCGGCCACCCTGTATATATAGGCACTGGATCTTTACTTGCAATGTAGTGCCCGTGGGAGAGTTCTCTTGTGCGTAGTTGAACAATAAAGATTCGCAGCGTGCACGTTAACTAAAAGCGGACTGCGGGTCTCTGTGTCTAATCTTTCTTCTGTCTATCGTTCCCCATAAGCAGCGATTTTGCTGTGGGAAACACCGGCGCACACTGCATGCTTCGCCCCTTCACAGGTTTCACGTTAGTGGAGCTGAAACACCCATCCTTGCATGCTTCTCCTCTCCCTAATTCTTTTCTTTCTCGTCCACTAGTTTGCATTTTACTAACGTCATATCCGTGACGGAAATACGTCAGTGAAGTCTTGGTGGACCCCGGCATGAAACACTTTCGTGTTAAAAACACGGTTGATCCATCCGTCATAGGAATCGGTATAACACGAAAGTGAAACGCGTTCTCGCAGAAGTAGTTGCATGTTTTTTTGTACACATTGCCTTACTATGCAAAGTTCTTCAAATCTGATGACGTCGCAATAATTCAGTAAAGCAACATAACGCTCCTTTGTTGTGGTTATGCTTTATTAGGCTTACAATACACTAATCCGAAAAATGACGTGTTTATTATTATCAAATGTATAAATCATTATTCGACTAAGTTTCAGGTGCTTGCAGTTTGTTCTATAAGTTTACTTGCTGTGAGTTTGTGTCACGTGCTTTGCGAATTCACGTGCATCCTTTCTGCTCTTGAAATTTTCTTGAGAAAGACGGCGATTCCATGTACTGGCACGTTTGCGAACGCTACGTGCCACTTGCAAGTAGTGGCAAAGCGAGTTTATTAGCCCGTAGCCAGTACTAGCCCGGGCAAAGTTGGTGAATAATTGCAGTAGCATTTTCAGTAAAGCAGGAAATAAAGAAATGTATATGAAAAACAGCATGATGATTTACGACAGGAACAACGAACCATTGGGAAAGTCATCTCTTTAAGCTTCACTCCTAAAAAGTCGCGGTGTTGTCTATGTGCCACTTGGTCGGGAGAAAATCTTATCAGGCATGGCCGATATCATATAGGATTCCATGTTTGACCTTGATCTGAAGTGAAACCGCGAACTCTCGTGCGAACCGTAATTTGAAAGTCCAATGCCACTTCGCAGGAGCCGAGCAACACAAGCGCAACGTTTCCAACCATATACTGTATAGACGTGTGAGCGAAAGAGAGGAGACAGAGTAGGAGGAAAGGTCACACAGCTATCTTGAGTCGCAAATAGGCTCCGAGGCAAGCCTTTGCCTTTTCGATTCCTCCTTTCGACTTCATTCGCCGCACCACCACCAGACAAAACGATCATGTGGCATATAACAGAGGCGACGCGCTCCCGGCAACGCTGACGTACACAGACGGGGAGATGATGGCATGCACTCTCGCCCGTCACGCTCTGGACGCAATGGAGATGCTCCAGCCGTCGACTAAGAAAGTGCAAGCGTGGCATATTGGGATGAGTGATTGCTTTCGAATTGCCATACTGTGTATAGGTACGGCTTGCTCCATCCCTTTCGAGCTGGAGCTGCGGTTATTACAAGTATGCTGTCCTTGCTAGATAACCGACACGATGTTAAATTGTTTTATTTCGCTACTAGAGAATTGTCAGCCTTGGTAGCTGATGACGTACAATCAAATATGGCAATGAGTGGCAATATAGCAAGGCAATGCTGACGTATGCACTTGGACACGTGTTCGTCATTTGCGTATCGGAAAAACAAACCGCCGTCTGTGACGGCGAGCAAATGAGGCAGGACCGTTTCTTTTGAATAGGTATTGGGGAACAGCATTGTTATAAAATAAGCGAGAATTCTGTGGGGTTTTGCCGTAGTCACTGGGCCAGAAAAAACACTAACTTGTATTTCCTATATTTTTTCCTGCATGTGCGTGACCTTGAGTAAACTTTCGTGCAACATTTGTGTTTTAACGGAGGGACTGTGCAGAAAAATACGGTAAGATAACGTGGTCGTTTCCGTTACACTAATGCTTAATAGATAGAAACTGTGTAATCATGCGCTTCGCAAACCGATCTACAACTTTCTCATTAGAATGTTTGCCCAACGTCATTGCTTCAAAAGTTAGCTGAATAAAAATTCCTATTTAAGCAATTAAGCACAACACAAAAATAGTGCGACTTTTTCCCTGCAATTGTAAGCGACATACATTTGGTCGTGTCGTCATAGAGTGCATCGGCATATCTTAAAACTCAGGCTGGAGTTAGCGGAGCACCCTGTATATTATACACTGTGTGTTCTCTTGCAGCAGGTAAACTCATATTATGGTTGCCAGATTTTTTTAACAGCGAAGCTGTTTAGCAAATCGTTCCTCGTTAACCCCGTACTAAAATACTATCATCATCATAAACGGGTATGCGCCGCCAAAATGAGGTAGATCCTACTACTCACCACAGGTCCACTTAAAATGGAAAAGGCCGCCATTAGCCCAATAAATGGCTGCGAAGCAAAGGCGGCGAGCCGGTTATTTCGAATAACCTTTGGATAAATAAATTTTAGTACTGCCCATCTGAAATGACGCCAGCATATGGAAACTTTGCATGTAAACTGGTAGCTTTAACAAACAAAACATGTTACTCCGCTATGACGTAGCACTCTATTTGTTTTTTTTTTCTGGTGTGATAATGGCTTTGGACAAACCATACAGGGCAGCAACAGCGGCTGCCTCTCGACCTCTTCCAGGATGGACCGCGAAATGAGAAACGCGAACTTCCAATCTGGGACGCTCGTCCTCAGAACGACACGACGCACATTCCGTATCGTTAACCTTTCGAGAATTTCGAGAGTGTAACTGCCTTTTCGAATACATTTTCCACGCGTTATTTTTCAGGCTGTTTTCTTTTTCAAGTGCTACATACAAAACTGGTGTGTATAAACTTGGAATTGTTAGGTGAAAGTAAAGGCACTCAAAGTGAATCTATTCATTTTGGGTATTTTCACGTATTTCAGTTAGTTGAGGACATAAAAATGATTCTCAAATTTGAGAAGCAAGAAATTACCGGTCGAATGTTAACTTCTGGAATGATTTTCGCATACTCCGATAGACATTACGTTGGCTCTTTCAGCCTGAATAGTGGCATAATTTAACCACGGCTGCGCGACAAAAAGCCTTCACCCTAAAACCAGAACTCTAGGTAAGCACGCCAGAAATACAGCAGTTACAAAATAAAATAAGAAAAGCGCGCAAAAGTGTCTCTTTCATAATGTAGAAGAAGAACTCACGGTGGTACCGAAACATGCATGGTCAAGGCCTTAATTTAAGATCCCTACTGCATTAAAAGAGCTCGCAGCTCACTTACGCTGACTGTGAGAGCTGCTTGAAGGACGAAGGCTGTATAGTCAGGATTTCTAAATCCTTTCGCAGAATATAACTCTACCACGATAAAAAAGGGCGATGAAGTGGCTGCGTAGTTTCGCTCAAAATAAAGCCTCCAGCGGCCTTGCGAGATAGATAGGTAATATATGTATGTCATTTGATTTTATTTATTGCGGAAATATTTCAGACACAGAGTGAGTCTTATAATATCTCTCAGGGCTTTGATATTGAAAGAACGGCAATTACACCGCTGTCGAAACATGCTTCAGAAGCAAAAACAGGGCGAAAATAAAATCGAAAGTAAGCTCCTAAGTTATGACAGGCTTTCTGGACGTAAGCAGAGATTGGCATTTAGGAATTTACTGCTGGGAGAAAGATGGGGGTCGTATTACAGCGACTGAAAGTGAAATTATAAAATCTGTGCTCACAATATACGTCTGCGAGGAAATATTGTTGAAGCAGGTAAAGTAATTGGCACTATTACCGAAAGCTGCACGCAGTGCTGCGGCGCGGTCTTCATTCATGCAAAACGTCTCCTGATAATAAGACAGCGTTAGTTGAGCACCTGACATACCTTACTTTCAGGCACAGCCTCTACTCTCTAGTTAATTGGACATGTACAACCGCAGACACTAGAGCGCGAGTTAAAACGTACAGATTCACTAGAAAATTGTCATCAACGATATTGTGGCGCAAAGAGTGCGCGTCATAACTCCTAACTCACTACAAGGGCATAAAATGCATACGCATCAAAGAGTTTTAATATTGCGTCAACTTGAAATCTTTTTTTACTGGAAATTGGAACATGCATATATTGAAGCTGGTGTCATTCTCACAATTCTTTCCAAGTGATTATGTCTTGCAAAGCGACAGGACAAAATTCGAAAGTTATAAATATGGGTCACAGAGCAGCATTTTCATTATTCCACAGATTGGTCGCAAGAGATATGTAGAAATAATTTACGGAATGGTATGAAATAAATGCACAATGCCCTGTTTGCTACAAGCCCCGCAGAGATAAATTAGTAAGTTTGTTTATGATCTGGCTCGTAAAATCAGCAATGCCATGCCGTAAGACTAAATACTGACACTTTCCTACAAGAACATCTCTGTTATTGCACTTCCCAAAGTTTGTCCTGTAAGAAATTCCCAAGTTTGTAGCTTGAAGGGCAGTTTACGTTAGTAAGTTAGCGTCTCCAACGTGCTAACGTAACAGCTCGTTAGCTCCCCGGGAATTTATGCTCGGCTTTCACCATTCATCATCATTGTACCAAGCCCACTTGCTTTATTTAATTTACCTGCTCCTTGTGCTTTTTAGAGGGCTACTTTTTTATTGCCGCGTGAAAAATTTATCGCAGCTTCTTTCACTTCCTAACTTATCTTTCTCTTTCTGTTACAGTTTTTTCTCTATACTGGTTGCTATGGGACAATTGCTTTTTCTACGAGACCACCGCTCATGAGAGCCGAATCAAGTCAACAGTAGACTTGCCTCATATATCAAGAGAACCATGCTTCTTTGTCTTGGTCAAATGGCGCGAAGTAGCGTATTCGTTAAAGATTGCTGTCACAGTCGGTCGTAATAAAACAGGCTGTTCATGTTCAAATTCTGTCGTTGTTCATGCCATATATCAATGAAGTACGGTAATTGCAATGTGCTAGAAAACCGGTTGAGAGGGTAAGGGACCCTTACTTTTTTATTTTCTTATTTTTTGCAGCATTTGAAAAACACTGTAGTTCACGGGAGACACGACATCTCGGAAATTAGAGATTGTCTCTTTGACGCATTGCATTGTTACGAGCAGCGAGACACAGAAAGAGAGAGCAAAGGAGCCATATATGTTACTTAAAGCTCCAATAATAACTTGAACGTTCGTAGCAATCAAATGTCTGTAAATAAGCTGAAAAACTTATGCTTTACTACCTACCGCAATGGGCTACGTAACATTCATACATGTGTGCCAAAAGGAAACAAATACAAAGCTTGTTGTTAGACGGGTAAGCTTTTATTTTCGTTTCTCCGGCAGGTAAGGTAGCCCCAGGCTCTACCACTATGTTTGATTTTCAATTGGAGTGATAAACCCACGTGCCAACACTGTAAATGGTCATAACGCGCAGAGTACCAAGTGTCTATGAGCTGCTTTGAGTGCGTACGGGAACGGCTGCGCGGTTGCGTGACTTGTGTGGCACTAGTTAGTGCGGCCATGTTCGCAGATCATTTGTGTCCCCGAACTTCGGTGCACGCTCCAAATAAAGCAATCAAAACAAAAAATATAATGTCAAGTGTTCATTGTTTCCTTTTGTTTTTCGTTTTTTTTTTTCGAGAGGGGTTGGGTAGTCGTCCGCGTCTTTCAGCCATTATGATATGTACCTGGTCCACCAGAGAGCCATAAAACCAAAGTCATCAGAGCCACGAGCCTAGTGCATCTAACGTGGCTTACGTGAGCAATACTGCGATATTCGATACGATGGTCCCCGATTACTTATAATTAGAAAAAAAAAACAAAGCTAGACGGAATTGCCAAAGCATTCTGCGTTGTTATTCTCAGGTACTTATATTCTACCTGTAAGCAGTGTGTAGACTAAATATTCAGCTCGTTTATTTTTTTTTCTGGGAATTCAAACACACGAATTAAAAACGGAAGAGTTATGAAGGAAATTCTTGCTTTACAAGACACGTGAAGCAAATGTATTTACGTTGTCGAACGACAAATGAGTACTAACACAAATCTTAAATCATTTATCGCAAATGTCAGTAAGGGCGACAGGATAACTTTCATGCGGTATAGAGAACAATGAATAATATCAGCAGACAAATAGATGTCCTTCTATAATCTAAATTATGAGCTACATTCAATTATAAAGCACGACTAGGCACAAAAAAACGTAGTAAGAATTTCGGGTCTAAATTGTGGGATCTGCAAAACTAACGCCACTGATGTGGCTGCGTTTACGCTAAAGTGAACCCTGTATTGTCCTGCCCTTCCGCAAAGAGTAAGTAGGATACTAATAAAATATCGGATACGTATCAGCCCATCTAACCATTCTTTTGTGCAGATTACCTTTTACGATTTCCGCCCGGTACTGTACTGTCTCATGGTGCTTGGCATCGATAGAAGTAGTCAACTTAGTTTTACGATTTGTGTGTTGCCCGTTTTGCGCATTGTCTTTCTTGAAGCAATGGGACGGTAGAGCACAAGTTTGTAGACCACCGAACTACAAAGAACTTTTGGTTCTGGACGCTATGAATTGGGGACCGAACAAAGCTTTTCCTGTGCGGTCCTCATGCACCACAATGAATTTGGCCAGAAGGAGCCGGTGCGGGCACAAAAGAACAGGGCTCTCAGGTTTTAATGACCTGCCCTCAAAGCAAGTTACTGGGGCAACCACTGTACTCCGCCAGGACTTTTTGCCGGTTTGTTTGCAGGCACAAAGCTCGGCGCATTGACAGCAGTTGTCAGCGGCGTGGAAACGCAGTAGCGGTTCAGGTCCTTTACCTTTGCATTTTAAATGCGAAGCATTTCTTAGCGAACCTCTGGCACTTTGAGCGTTTCTATCTATCTATCTATCTATCTATCTATCTATCTATCTATCTATCTATCTATCTATCTATCTATCTATCTATCTATCTATCTATCTATCTATCTATCTATCTATCTATCTATCTATCTATCTATCTCGCCGCCTACGTCTGGGTGCTCTCATAATGGCCTCCTTAACTTGGTGTAATACCAAAATTTGCATGGGAGGGTAAGAGGTTTTGACGAATATGATTGCCAGGTCATGGCATGAATAACGTTAAAATCTTGTCGCGTACGTCGTCAAACCCTTTCAACTAGACACGTGTGGCACATACCCGTTTACCACGGGCCGCGGTTTACGGGTATGTGCCACAGGTGATTGACAGTTTATATCTACCCAGGAACGGCGAGAACAGACATTGGTAACTTAAATGCCAGAGCGTTAAGGAAAACCAACTTCGGCAGCGTTGACTCAACGAATGGACAGAACGAAAACTAGGATCCCAGCAGGAATCGAACCCAAGCATTCTGCGTAGCAATCAGGTATTCTACCACTGAGCCCCGCCAGGTCTATAAACGGTCTGGAAAAACAGCCTACGCAGGCGTAATATCGGTGCAACGTCAATTGTGGTTGTGGTGCTGGTATCTAATTTTACAAGAAAGCAAGAAACACTACATGATACTCCTACGATGTGTACTCCTACGATACAGGCGTCATATGAGATTAACGTCTGTAGTTCAAGTGTTGGCTCCGCTTTTATAGCAGTCTAATAAACATTACGTTTGTATTCCTATGATTCAGCGAGCTATATTGAAGCATTGCTCGACCCCGGAGGAATACATTAACGAAAGTTACATATGATATTCACATCACCGCACCGTAAAGTGCACTTCGTCCACCAGAACGACGCAGTGTCCTCTTCCTTTCTTAAGAGGCTGGGTGATGGCCTCATGCTGACCGAGGATGATGCCAGATTGATTGACAGCCGCTTTGTAGACTAGGCTATGTAGGGCACATGCGCCCAGCTAGTTTACGAATACGACAAGCACCATCCACTGACGTTGGTCTACGTAGCACTATCCAGGCCTACCAGCCTCGATGGCCAATACCTCACCAACGCGAAGGGTGGCTTCAGGTTCCGACATGTCGCCGGCTCTGTCGACAGACAATTTGTCGACGAAATGGTCGAGACCTCCACGAATTCCAACAGCTGTACTACACCACATACTTCACTACACATGGACCCCTCGTCACCACGATCACGACCGGATTCTATAACAAGTCATGACCAGCTTGGTGCTCACTGATCACGGTGATGATGCCTTTGTTCAAGAACTGTCAAGAACTTCTTGCACGCATGCACACGGGTTAGTGAAACGTGCGTGCGTTCTCGGGACACGTATAAGCACTACATATCAGCTTGCCGCTTCTGGTGTTGGTAATACCCACGTTGCCATTGGCAGCGTTACCAAACCGTAGACAAATGGTTATATAAAACATATGCGGCTCTTCAACATATGTATGTGTGCGTATAAAATTTATACAAATCTTTAGCGTCATTTTGTAACGTGTCGCTCAGAAAAAAAGTTACGCCACAGTCACCTACACGCCGCATGCCTCGCATAACATCGACTCCCACGCTACGTAGGATCTGCCGAATTTTTTAGGTTTCGTTTCTTTCTGTAACCTCCTTGCAAGGTAGGGGGCTGCTAAAAGGTTTTTCTATCACGCCCAAAATGAACCACAGAATATATACGAAGCTTATCCTATACGTCACTGTGATACAAAAGTCTCTTGGTGGATCTCGGTGAAGACATGGCCGATCAGTTGCGGAGACCGTCGAGGTCGACAGGGGTTTGGAAATAGCCATGCACTGAACTCTAACGCGAATCTCAAAGGAATAACGTTTCGTTTTCTTTTATAGCTTTGCGCTACAGCTGGGTGACTGACATTTTTGCCATACATCGAGAACGATATGACAAGCGGAAATGTTGGGTCATTGGTATTTAAAAAATAGACTTTAAAATTTAGTTTACATGCTCTAGTAAATTTCACATATCTTTGCACATTGTTTGCGCCAGGAGTCTTTGATGGAAAAGTAGAATACGGTAACCTTTACTTAGAGTAGGCCTTTTTGGTATAAGTTGGGTGGCAAATTGCATCTTGATGCAAAAGATTTTTGATACTCAATGAACCATACTTACGTTTTACTCTAAGAAACCCTTAAACCAAACCTCCCATCTTCGTTCTTCTTTTTTGCTCATAATATGAAAATTTGCCGATTTCATAATATTCGTATTTGAATTTGCGTGGAGGCAACATATCCTTGAATTCGTTTCTGATGTATGTGTTTATTTACGGCTCCCGTAGAAAAAATATTTCTTCAGAAATGGCAGTATGTACTTTATAGACGTGGCGCATTGAAATAAAATGTCGAGAGATTTTATTATACTCAGCTACATTTATAACTGTTCTAAATTTATTAACTGATAGCCTTCAGTTTATCCGCGCGAATTCCTGACATGCATTTGTACTATCGAAGTAATGCCCCTAAGTGTTTTCTTACAGTCCTGAAAGAGATGTTGGAAGATTAGACGAGGTTGTGTGGAAAATAGGAGAGGTATGTACAATGAGTATATCTACTTTCTGCCAAAATATAACTAGAGCTAGAAGTATGCTACACGTTCTGAACATGTTCTTAATGGGCAAAACACTTTTTGGATGCATGGGTTTACAAAAACTAGGACACGCATATCAACGTAAAAGTGAGCGTGAGACTCACGAACGATCAACGCAGAGCAAAAGCAAAGGCGTCGGTGTTTGTCGGCTCGAAGATTTTCTGATGACAATATTTAACTATTTTCCAGACTTGTTTTTTTTGTTTCGTTCATTTACTGCACTTCGCCCCGTATTATCATTTCTACTGTGGATACTTCAGGACAATGCACAGTCGTGAAATGTTGTGTGCACTGGAAGCGATTGCAGATGTATTCCCACTTACATGAACTATAAGGTTGCCTAAGTGATTCATCGGGTTTCAAAGCATTGCTTATTTACAAGTGTACGACGTACACAGACGAGTGATACATTAAAAGGGTCACATACTCACTAAGCGCTGCAACGACGCGCTGCAGGAGCTAGTCGCGGAGGCCACGGTCATGATGCATTACTTCACGTTATCGCTCCCAGAGGGAGACACCACCCTGCCAACCGAGAGCACTGCGGGATGAAAGTGTGAGATATAAAAGGCGTGTTTGTAGAGCCTCCAGAATGTGTCACCCGTGGAGCAGTGGATAGCGTGCCCGGAATCTGTTGCCGCGGACCGAAAGGTCGTGGGTTCGACTCGCGCTGACAGAAATTTTGGACTTTGCCATCTGATCGTGTCCATTTTTTGACGTCATTTCCGTGGCGGAAATATGTCACTGAAGTCTTGCTGAACCCCGGCATAAAACATTTTCGTGTTAAGAACTTGGAGGGCGTTTGAGCTTCGCCTTCAAGGGTAGTACGCGACAGCGTTATTGGGTCCCGTGCGCATCGCCTCATTAACTGCTCGCCTGGCTTCGTTTCCCGATGCATGCCTCAACCGTGCCCTGAGGAAACGAACGACTGTGCGCGTAACATTGGGCGTTTCAAACTATCCTAAAATGCCTACTGCAAGTACAGTTGCTAAGTGCCCACTACGTCATAATTCTTCCTTTTGCGAACAAGCTAAGGGCCCACTACGCGTCCGTCAGGCCTTTAAAACACCAACTCGTTGCGCAATGCACTTGTTTTGACGCCTGGCGCGATTGTACGCTTCTGCCACTCAATAATGCATGCGTTAAGGAGAGACTCCTTCCACTACATGACAATCATATATTGTGTTTTTTTCCGAAGTGGCTTCATGCAATAGCATGGCAAGCTAGTCTTCTACCACAGAGCTATGCTATTGCTTGAAGCTGTAGATGGCCTGGGTTCGATTCTCACTCGAACTTTAGATTTTTATTATTTATTTTATTTGCATCTTTCTCGACTTTTCGTTCACGGAGAAGATGATGGGCTTTCCCACACAACTAACGACACACGCGAACGCCGACACCGGAATTTCTGCGCAACGAACTCTTTAATGCTGACGCGTTAAAAAAGGGAGCCTCTCGAACAATTCCACTTTCGTACTTTGCACCGATGGTGAGCCGGCACGCATCCCAACAGTAATCCAGCTCCGTCCATTAGTCCATTAGCATTTTCACATCATTTTCTCTCACAGCAACAGTGATCTGTTCTTGCAATTCTGGCACCGTTGTTGCCGCTGGGGGTACATAAATGTTCTCCTTAACATAACTCCACAGCAAAAAAATCACAAAGCGCGAGATCCATTGAGGCTAAAAACCTTGTCCTGTGCACTTCACGATTTCCTCTCAGATACGCGGTCAACCCGTGCATCTCCCATCACGCAGACAAACCAGTATCACAAAAGTAGCGAAACCAACGCAAACTGCTCGGATGAAAGGTGCAGCGTTTCCATATTTGCGTACCGATACACGCTTACAGCTCGTAACCCAAGAACTCTTAGCATATTCTAAGGCAGAGTTCGACAACCTTTTGAGGTGGAGGGCCAAGTTGCAGGAAGCCGACAGAGCGGGGGGGCCGGACGCCAAAGCGAGGGGATGGAGGGGGAGGGAAGTCATTATAGCAAAGCGTAAGACTTCGGCGAATTGACAATGATTTGCTAAACTCGTATACTGCCATGTCGGCCTTCAGGTAGGAAGTGACAGGGGAAGGGGTTGGTTGATGTCGTGCCGGAGGCCGTATAACACTGCCTCGCCGGCCGCAGGTTGGCGACCCCTGTTCTAAGGCACCACCGCTCTTCTGCAAAACACGTGTACTGCAACGCGCGGACGTTCCCGAGTATGCTTAAAAGCTCTATGTAATAGCTGGGGCGACATTATGCTCAACGTGGTCATTATGTTAGAACCTGTCACATTCGACATATACAAGAAAAAAAGAACGCAAGCCTGTACTTAACCTATTTGACGCATAATTCTTCTGTGGATGCGTGTTCGATTGTTAACCTGACAAAAGCCGCATTTCTTGTCATTGTTGCGCACAACTTTACGCGGCTGTTGCCCATTTTCGCACCCCAGCAGTGTTATACCATAAAGGTCGTCGCCCCTCCAATATTCTTTGAACACCGTTTTGTCATATTGCTAGAAAACCGCGGAGAAGTACGACCAGACTTCGAATCCCTGAGATTTCCGTGAAATTTTGTTCCATGTCCTGGCATTAAGAAGCTTACACTGTTTTACGTTTCTAAGGGTATCGAACACCAATGTGCGCATCAGACCAATTGGCTTGGCATCTTATCTCTCACGTTAGCATTGGTTGGTTATTCAAAAAATAAGGTCGTGAAAGAATTAAAACAACGTACCTTGTTCGCACCACACTGAAATAGTCTGGCACCGTTCGCAAATACGGGAACGCGGTTCGTTTTCTCTTAACTTGTAATCGTTCATTGATTTAAAATATATACAGTACGGTTAAGTCATTTCGCACAAAACTCGTTGCTATCCGGGGAAGTTCTGATCGCAAGACAGGGCACTTTTTGCAATAACGGTGATAATATATGTTCGGTGCCTTTTTATTAATAAGCTCTTTCTTTAAATAAGCAGCGAGTCGAAGAAATTCAGCTATGCAACAGTGAAAGCGCCATCAAAGTTCTTTCCGTAAAACCTCTCACTTGGATTCATCAGTCATTCGTGGAGTTCCGAGATCCGTTTGCTTTTTGACGCGATGGTGTAATCTGTGGAATACGATATCTGCATAGGACTGCTTCGGCAGCGTAGGGCATACACCCACAAGGAAAGTAATTTCCTAAATGATGTTGACTGCTTCTTGCTCATGAAGGCATGAGTGGATTAGTTTCTTTATATTTATATCAGAACAAAATTGAGCAATCTTTGCATGGCACCAAGAAGCCCCTTCATTTTTTTCTAATAAAGAACGAAATCCCGGTCCGGACGAAATTGCGCAAAGAATTTCCTAAGCAAAAACTGTCTGATGAGTTCGTGATTGTTTTAAATGCGAAGCATTTCTTAGCGAACCTCTGGCACTTTGAGCGTTTCTATCTATCTATCTATCTATCTATCTATCTATCTATCTATCTATCTATCTATCTATCTATCTATCTATCTATCTAGCCGCCTACATCTGGGTGCTCTCATGATCGCCTCCTTAACTTGGTGTCGACCAAAATTTGCATGGGAGGGTAAAAGGATTTGACGAATATGATTGCGGGTCATGACGTGAATAACGTTAAAATCCTGTCGCGTACGTCGTCAAACCCTTTCCTCCAGACACGTGTGGCACATACTCGTTTACCATGGGCCGTCATGTTCGGGTATGCGCCACAGGTGATTGACAGTTTATATCTGCCCAAGAACGGCGAGAACAGACATTGGTAACTACTTAAATGCTAGAGCGTTAAGGAAAACCAACATCGGCAGCGTTGACTCAAAGAATGGAAAGAATGAAAATTAGGATCCCAGCAGCAATCGAACCCAAGGATTCGGCGTGGCAATCAGGTATTCTACCACTGAGCCACGGCAGGTCTATAAACTGGTTTGGAAAAACAGCCTACGCAGGCGTAACTATCGGTGCAACGTCATTTGTGGTTGTGGTGCTGGCTATCTAATTATACAAGAAAGCAATAAACTCTACATGATGCTCCTACGATGTGTACTCCTACGATACAGGCGTCATATCAGATTAACGTCTGTAGTTCCAGTGTTAGCTCCGCTTTTATAGCAATCTCATAAACATTACGTTTGTATTCCTATGATTCAGCAAGCTATATAGAAGCGTTTCTCGACCAAGGAGGATTACTATAAAGAAAGTTACATCTGATATCCACATCACCGCACCGTGCAGTGCACTTCGTCCACCAGAACGACGCAGTGTCCCCTTCATTTCTTACGAGGCTGGGCGATGGCCTCATGCTGACCGAGGATGATGCCAGCTTGATTGACAGCCGCTTTGTAGACTAGGCTACGTAGGGCACATACGCCCAGGTAGTCTACGAATACGACAAACACCATCCACTGATGTTGGTCTACGTAGCACTATCCAAGCCTACCAGCCTCGACGGCCTATAGCTCACCAACTCGAAGGGTGGCTTCAGGTTGCGACATGTCGCCGGCTCTATCGACAGACAATTTGTCGACGAAGTGACCGAGGCATCTATGATTTCCAACAGCTGTACTATACCTCGTACTTCACTGCACATGAACCCCTCGTCTCTGCGATGACGACCGGATCCGATAACAAGTCATGCTGCTGGTGCTCACTGATCACGGTGGTGATGCCCTTGTTCATGAACTGTCAAGAACTTTTTCCACACATGTACACGCGTTCGTGAAACGTGCGTGCGTTCTCGGGACACGTATAAGCACTACATATCAGCTTACCGCTTCTGGTGTTGGTAACACCCATGTTGCCATTGGCAGCGTTATCCAACCGTAAACAACTGGATATACTATAACACATATGCGGCTCTTCAACGTATATATGTGTGCGTATAAAATTTATACAAATCTTTAGCGTCTGTTTGTAATGTGTCGCCCAGCAAAAAAAGTTACGCCAAAGTCACTTAACCGCCGCATGCTTCGCATAACATCAAATCCCACGGTACGTGGGACCTGCCGAATTTTTTTAAATTTCTTTACGACGCACTCAACGAGGCAACCGAGGTGAATACATGTCACAGAAGGAAACGAAAATGTACAGAATGCTATTGAGGAAGATATGCAGGGAAGTCTCACTGGGCATGAACCAGCAAATCATTTGCTTTTTCGCTTATGATGCACTCCTCTCTAATCTCGAACTGCAATACGAAGGCCCTTGCTTGCGAAAATTTTCATATTACTCTGCCATGAAATTTTTAAGGAAGCGTGCAAAGTGCATGAGTATGGCAGAAAGAGCGAGATTCTCTGAACAAACATTGCTTTCAATATGTCGCCTGATTTATGCGCGACGGCGTCTTTCGGGTTCTCTAAGCTGCAGAAAAGCAGACATGTTTTGAAAACGTATGCCGCAAGTGCGAGATGTGAGGTACTTCTTTTTAATTTAGACTGCATATGGCACGTTCCATCACGCTTCTGAAGCTTGTTTTTCATTTGAAGAGTGACTCTAATAAGAGTTCCCTGATATAATGTGCTCTCGTGCGTCTCATTCACTGGAATCAGCTAGAGATAGGACCATAATAACTAAGACTGGCAAAAATTTTGTCCTCTGTAGTGCATTGGTTTGTTGAAAGGTATACGAGCTTGAATTGACTGAAAGAGCGCATTTTTTGAGGTAGCACATTTTCATGTATTAGAGTGTGCAATATATATATAAATGTTTCGATGAGCTCAAGAAAAATCACACCATCTCCCGCTAAAGGGGACCATGAGGCGATGCGAAGCAGTGTCTCGGCATGTAGAGCCCGCGTTTCAGAGGTGGAGTGGTGAGGGGGGGGGGATGATTCTTAAAAGGAAGAAGGAAATGAAAATGAAAATTGGGTGTGGAGTGCACGATAACTGTCTCTCAAGTGAGGACACCTCAACCGATACACTCACGGGGGACTGGGGATTGAAGGGACAGTGAGAGTGAAAAGAGATGGTAAAAGAAGAATAAAAAGAAAAAAAGAAAGGTATGAGTGGAAAAAAAAGGTGAGGGGGGGGGGGCAGGAGAACGGGCGTCCGAGTCACCGTGGTGAGCGGCTAGAAAATTCGTTCGACTAGGCCGGCATCCTCGAGAAAAGCGAGTAGGGCCGCAAGGGCTGATCGGCGACGGTGCACGTGGCCGGTGGGATGGAGCAAGTCCTGTAGGGTCGCACACGGCAGTCCGACGAGTCGGTACTTCATGACGAGCCGCTTCCGCGCTGTGTTGAGAGAAGGGCAGTCAAACAATAGGTGGCACAGGGTTTCGATCGCGCCGCAATCGGTGCAGTTCGGTGCAGCGGCGCCGCGAAGACGATGCCTGCGTTCCGCGGGCCACACTGACCCGGTCCTCAGGGCAAGAAGAAGCGCGCGCTCGCGGCGAGTGAAACCAGTGGCTAGGATGGGAGGAGGGGGGTGTCCGGCGGCGACCCGTGCGTCCGGATGCTCGCGCACCAGCTCCCGGCGAAGGTTGTTGCGTGCCGAGTCGAACGAGCTGGCGTAATCTGTCAGCGAAGTCTCGGCGGAGTGTGCTCGTTTTGCGAGCTCGTCTGCAGCCTCGTTGCCCGCGATGCCGACGTGTGAAGGGAGCCACTGAAGGACCACGTCACAACCTCGTTCCTGGAGGGCCAGCAGGCTGAGAGCGGCGCGCTGAGCAAGAAGGTGGCCCCGTTCCTCCCTCGCGAGCTGGCGCAGGGCAGGTTTCGAGTCGCAGAAGATTGCTGTGCTAGAGACGGCCGGCGAATTGCGCAGGAGGTCTGCAGCCAGCTGGAGCCCGACTACCTCAGCTGGTGTTGAGGATGCACAGTATCGCAAGCGGCACTGTCGTTCCGAGCTGAGCTGAGGGGCTATGCAGGCGGCCGCGGCTGAGCGATCCTGTAGGACGGACCCATCTGTGAACACTTGCGTCCTCCCGGCCAGGTCCTCATACATCCGCGCCGCGGCCTCCTGAGCAATGGCACTGAGGGGGGTGTGGCGATTGGATCGAATGCCCGGCAGGTGCAAGTTCACTCGAAGGGGCACTCGACGGTGAGGGGGTGGCCAGCGCGAAAGGCGTGCGGGATCGTCAGCCACAACACCGTCGTACCCCAGGCAGCACACAACGTCGGGCCGATATTGGTTTTACGGCGGCTGTGCGCGGCCCCACCTCGGGCCAGCGCTGCCAGCCTGGCGCCGATATCGGCGGAGCCGTTGACTTTTGCCGGCAAAATAGGGCCGACTTTGCCGCCTTTCAGCCGATGTTGGTCTTTCACCGGCAACATTGGGCCGAGTTATCCGGCCTTCTGCCGGCTTCCCGCCGATATCGGCTTAGCCGACTTCTTTCATCGGCAACATTGGGCCGAGTTTGCCGGCGTTTTGCTGTTCTACCGCCGATATCGGCTTAGCCGATGGCCTTCACCGGCAACATTGGGCCGAGTTAGCCGCCATTTTGCCGTACTTTCGCCGACATCGGCCGAGCCGATGGTTTTCCCCGGCAACATTGGGCCGAGCATGCCGTCATTCTGCCGTGCTTCAGCTGACATCGGCGGAGCCAATGGCTTATCGATGATGTTGGAACTTTCTTGTCTCCCTTCAGACAGTTATACATGCCCTGTTGAGAACGTCCTCCTGCGTCGCGGCGCTCCAAAAGTCCTCGTCACCGACAGAAGTACGGCTTTTACGGCAGAGCTAACGCAAAACATCTTGCAATAGAGCCACACAAGTCACTGACGGACATCACCCGCAGCGAATGGCCTCACCGATAGGGTAAATGAAACCCTCGCCGACATGCTGGCAATGTACTGTACGTCGAACACATGACATGGGACGCCATAATATCTTCCGCACATAACCTGAAGTTAACGCGGCAGTGTAAGAAACGGCGCACATATGACGCCGTTCAAACTAGTTCACAGAAGCCCCTCAACGACGCTGGACGCCGTGCTGCCGGCCGTCAGTGACGAGAATAACCTGGACGTTCCGCTCTACCTTTAGCCCGCCGAAGAAGCCCGGCAGCTCGCCCGCCTAGCATACAATCGTAATTCAATAGAGCATTAGGCGCTTGAATATTTGTAGCTTAAGCTGTAGAATACCGCTGCATACATTGCTGTACTAGCACAAATAACAAAGTTCAAATATTGTACCGTGCTAATGCCGCACGTACGACTCGGGGCGCGAAGTATCGCCGACTGAATAGCTTGCATTCTCTTATTAGTTTCTGCTATGACAATGACTAACAACTATCACTAGCACAGTCACTTTTCTACCAAAAAAAGGTGGTCTTTAGAAGAATAACTGACTCAAATTAGATGGCCACTTCGTTGACCAGTTGTTCAACGCTATCAAAAATGTTGAAACGTTGTAACACGTACCATTAACTTCATGGGCCAAATTCGAAGTACTTCTGTTTCGTAAATGTTTTTGCCACTGGTCGGCCGACTTCGCTAATGTATCCAGCATCAAAATTCACCCAAACATTCCCGCACGAATGCTTTTAGCGGAAGAAGTTTTATGTGAATACTAATTCTGTGCATAAATCGAGCCTGTCATCATATTTATAGCGCTATATCCTTTCAGCCGCTGAATGTGTGGCGCGAGCGCTCATATACTACATGGACAGTTTCCGATCTCTGTGTTTACACATATTTACTCACGCGCGTGTTTGGGTCAAGCGTAACAAGCGCATTTGCTTCAGTGATGTCACATAATTTTACTTTATGAAAATAGTAAAAGCTCAGCAAGGCGTGTTGCTGAGCTAGTTGGTTCATTACTTGAGAAAAATAGGTATGGTGCAAAAAAGGCCGGGCGAAGTGAAGACGCGTTTTGTCGTTTGAATCTTTACAAATCAACTAGCCCGCTGACCATCTTTAACGAACTGACAAACACGTGTTTGCCACGTCGTTGTCAGTTCGCATTTGCACTTCGTTGCCGTCCATTTTGTGACATACATATCTTTTTCAAGTAAAAATCTCGCTCAACGATTGCTTCCCACGTGCTTTCAGAAACAGTCGCATAAAATTATTATTATGGCACGTGAAATACGATGAAAAATGCGGCTCCAACGTGGTGTACGCAAAGTTTCATGCAGCGACATGTGGCAACAAGTGATGCATTGAAAATTCCACGAACGCCTTTCTCAAACGGCATGCCCATAGACATGCTGGGGGAATCGCACACCATTGTGGTAGGCTGAGCAATGCTTTCAAGAAGGGAGAATTCGCATTTTTTTTCGTCTTCTTCAACCTCTAGCCCCCCCCCCCCACCTCCCTTCCTTCCCCTCGTTCACCGTCATTGTCGCGAAACTCGCTTGACCAGGCAGGGTAGGGTAGCCGTCCAGACGGAGGGACAATCGTAGCTGCGGCAGCAGGTTTTTTTAACTCCGACCAGCAGAATTCTTCAAGAAGTGCGTAGTGTGGACATGTGTGGTGGAAAGTCAAAATCGTGCACGAGACGGATACGCGGCAGGATTCCGGCATTGTTTTCGGCAGAGATCACCGCAGCGAGAAACCAGTGGCCCCCTGCTTCCATTTTGAACTCGCTCACCTCATATAAGGCCGCGTGTTCACTGCTGTTACGTGTCATCAGATTTTTGTTCTCTTCTTATCGCGTATTCTCTATTGACCATCGTGTTTTGTGTATATGGTGCGCTTGCATTTTTTATTCGCTCGTGTTTTTAGCGATCCAACGGGCACACGTGAGTGGTTTTTATGCACGATTCCTTTCTGTTACAATCTTACCTTTAGATTAGGAATGCGTGCGTGTCTATCTTGTTTAGATGTAGAGTTCATGGGATCTTGTGGTACCGCTCGCAATGTTTCTCGCGTCGCGTGCAGCAGTTTATCCATCTTTTTGGCCGTTAAGATATCACTGAAAAAATTGCAATTCCCGCTTAAAGGATAACGCTAATTCAATTGCCAGTCATGTGTTGCGAATGCCTACCGTTCCTTGGTGAACTTAATAAACGTGGGGGGAGGGTGCTCCTCTGCTCGTAATTAGCTCACGCGTATACACAATCTTCTAGTCTAGTTGCCACTCTTAATCTCTCTTTTCGGCAAGCCGCCTAACATTATCTTTCTTTTCTTTGGGTCCGTCTTTAATTCTACTTAAATGCTGCCTTCATTTACACCTCCAGAATTTTTTTCGTGATTCGGCACCGTCGTTACTGAAAAGCGCGATATCGTCCGCAAAACGCAAGTAGCTAAGATATTCTTCGTTAATCCTTATTCCTATTTTTGCCCGTTCTAGTTCTTTCAATATTTATAGTGAATGTGCCGCGCATAACGTTGAAGTGATTGTCGCATAGGCGTGCGCACAGTGGGGCAGGGGGGCGGCCGGCCCCCGTAGTCACTTAAGAAGAGGTGAGCGCAAGGTCTGCCAAACACATTGACTTAATAGGGAGGAAGGGGGGCGCCGCGATGAACCTTCGCCCCCCCCCCCGACCCCCTCTGAAGGGGATTCCTGCACACGCCTATGATTTTGCGCCTGATCCCATTCTCGATTAGGATTGTCCTGCTTTTTTTGAGGAATACGGTGGCTGTGGGGTTGTTTTAGATGTTGGCTACGGTATCTATAGATGTTTAGATATTCCTTTATGGCATAATTATTCCGGAACTGCTGGCGTGTGTTCATATCTGTGAATAAATTTGTGTTTATCACCTTGCAAATGTGTTGCTCCTTAATTTCTCAGACGCATGCGTAGTTGGTGCAGCAGGCCTTTCATCAATTTAGTTTGTTTGAGACAATATTGACTTTCGTTCTCGGCCTTGCATGGTTCGACAGAATTGTGGGTCTTAATCGCACACTAAGACATCAGTGGAGCAGTCGTTCTAATTAGGAAGCATTTTTCGAATATGGCACCAATGGCAGTCGATGAATGTCGTTGGGCCGCGAATAGTCTATTTTAGCGCTGCTCACTTACAGTACAGTAACCGCAGTAATACCGAACTGCCGTGGTCGGCACGCAGCCATGTCACATTATAACACATGTATCAGCCTGCCTGATCAAGTTACTTTACGCATCGAGCAACTACCGCCGGTGTCTCCATATAACCTAGCTACGTGCCGACCACGACGGTACAGTACTACCATAGTACTACCGTACTTAACGCACGGTAAGCCACCACTGCTAAAACATAATAACGGGTGTAAACGGTCACGCCGGCGGCTACCCGACGTCTGCGGGGCCGACACCGCGCCAGCATCGGCTAGCATACATAGGCCCAATGACGGCTTGCCATCATCGGCTGAATAACGGCAGGCCCGTCTCGGACCGACGCTGGCTAGCCCACGTCGGCCCGAAGCCGGCAAGCCCGCATCGGCCCAAAGGCGGCTAGCCGACGTCGGGCCGATGCGGGTGGAAGTAGCGCGAGCGTGATTTGCCGACGTGGGGCCAATATTGCTGCCGTCATTTGCCGACGTTGGGCCGAGATCGGTCCAATGGCGGCGTGCTGCCTGGGACATGTCGATAAGTTGACCGACACGTGAGTTTGGCACAGCACGTAACCGCGAGAGGAGGGGACCTGCATCAGGCGCTCGGTGGAGACGCTGCAAGTGGCACAATGCGCGCAGGTCCGCCGTGAGCGACGCAGGCCACGCACGAGCCTCCGCGAGGGTCTCGGCCACACGAGAGCCACGAGGCATTCCGTGACACATGCGGATGACTCGGCGGTGGTCCTGGTCGATCAGTCGCCACTGTGGCGCCTGGAGTTTGCAGATCGGCAGTGCGTAGTGGATGGCAGACAGAGCCATCGCCTCGTAAATGGTTCAGGCGAAGGCAGCGGGGCAGCCGTTGCCACCTGCGAGTAGCTGGCGCACGGCCGATTCCACGCGACGCCTCGTCTGGCGTACACGTCGCACCGCCGGGAACCATCGGAGGCGATTGTCTATCGTCAGGCCGAGGTAGCGGACGTTGCTACTCCAAACTATTGGTGCAACATCCAGCTGAAGGCACGGAAGACGTCGTCGGGCTTCAGCACGGGGGTGGACGACTAGGGCCTCGGTCTTCGGCGCCGAGATCGTGAGGCCGATGTTTCTCACGAAGGCGGCCACACATTGGAGGGCCTCCTGCATGCAAGCGCGCACCAACGAGCACTTTCGGGTCGGTCCACGCACATACAATGCGACGTCATCAGCGTACACCACTGCGCGAACAGGGAACACAGCCGTTTCTGGTAGGCACTTGACCAGCGGCGCGAGTACCAGATTAAACAAAAACGGGCTGAGGACGCTGCCCTGTGGGACGCCACAGCTGACAGATCGCGGCGCACTTGTCGCCCCGCCCACGCGCACAGTAAACGTTCGGTCAGTGAGGAAGGCCTGAACGTAGTTCAAGAGTTTGCCCTCAACACCAAGCGCGCGCACGGCACTGAGGATAGACGAGTGGGGGAGCGAGTCGAACGCCGACTTTATGTCAAGGAGGAGTAGGATGGCCATTTCTCCATCGTGAAGGGCTTGCTCGAGGGTGCTCACGACTGCAGCAATGCAGTCGATGGTCGCGCGATGTGGCCGGAATCCACACTGCTCTGGTGGGAAAGCGTTGCGCACCTCCGCGATCCACTGTAGCCGGCAAAGGGCCATCTCCTCCATAGTTTTGCCCGCCACAGAAGTGAGGGAGATGGGCCTGTATGACGTCACCGAACGCGGCGGTTTGCCTTGTTTGAGGACAGGGATCACAGTCGCGGAACGCCATTCTTCCGGGAGGACAGCACTGGAGAAAACTCTGTTGAATGCATCCAACAAGAGTGGGCGCTGGGAGGCATCCAGGTTTCTCAACAGCTGATGTGTGATTTTGTCCGCTCCAGGGGCGCTGCGCTTGCGCTTTCTGAGGAGAACCCGTTCCAGCTCGTAGAGGGACAAGTCTTCCTTGCAGAGAGAGCGAATGTCAGCTGAGGTGATGGGATCCACGGGAGGCAGGGGAGGGAGCGGGGGTGCGGCGTTTGTCGTGACACCGCCAGCGCTCCCCGCTCTAGAGGGGGAAGGAGGCGCGAAAGAGGCGGCAAGCAGTTCAGCAAGCTCCCTTTCAGTGATGTCCTGCGACACGGCTATGGCGAGCACTGGGTAGCGCGACACTTTCGGGTTTATCAGGACGCGCATGATGTGCCAGCCGCGGCGACGTCGGCGTGGGTCACTCAGAGAGGAACAGACGCCCGTCCAGCTGCGGTCGCGTAGACGCTGCGCGTGCCGCCGGCACACAGCGTCGAGTCGGTTGTACTCTGTCCATGCGCCGGGGATCGAGGAGCGCAGCGCCCGCCGCTGTGCTCGTTGGCGCACTGCGCGGAGGTTGAGCAGCTTGATGTCAGGGCAGGGCGTGCCGGCGGGAACAACACAGCGCGTTGTCGCACGCTCAGCACAGTCCGCGATGCGCGAAAAGAAATCATCGCTGCTCTGCACGCTCGCGCACAGGTCACGGAAAAGTGGCCACCGTACAACACTGTATTCACGAACGGCACCACGGCTGGGGTGGCACGGAAGGAGTGTGATCGGGTAGTGATCAGAACCAGCAGTGTCAGCGTGGCGTTTCCATTCGTAGGAGCAGCGTTCTGGCACCAGCGCCAGGTCAATCACTGTCGAGGCCGCACTGCGACGGATGAAGGTGGGTTCCCCGGAGTTTAGTACGAGGAGTCCCACCGAACTGATCGCGTCGCATAGGTCCCTACCGCGCGCATCCGTGGTACGGCAACCCCAGCTGACGTGGTGCGCGTTGAAGTCTCCACACAGTACGTGGTCACGCGCGAGCACGGCGACAAGGCGCGGCACAAACGCGCAGCTGGCCGCGACGACTGGGCGCACATAAACACTTGCGACAGAAGTGTCCACGCCGTCCACACGGACTGTGGCAGCAACGCACTCACCCGTCGCACAGCATAAATGTTCTGTGGGGACAAGCGCATGAGCGAGTGTGTCACGAATGTACAAACCGGCGCGCGGCTTCCCGGGCGGGTGGGCGGTGTCACAGCACGACGCATTATTGCACTGAGCCAGCGCATACTGCGTGGAACTGCTGTAGCCGATGTAGCCGGGCAGCGAGACATCCTCCACGCGAACATACGTCTCCTGCAAAGCAAGGACGTCGTAGTCGCGCAGGGGAAGGATCGCTGCGAGCTCTGCTTGTCGGCGACGCAGTGAACGGCAGTTCCACTGCAGTATGCGTGGCCTAGAGTCGTGTCGATCACTCGCCATCATTTGTTAACGCAAGGTGGGTGGCCAGCGCTGCAGCACAGAGCGGGCGAACGGGGCAGCCGAGAGGGAGAAAATCCATAGCGGCTGTCAGCGCTGCCGAGAGCACAGCGATCACAGAGCTTCTCTTGTCTGAGGCGGTTTGTGAGTTCTTTGCAGACGGAAGACCAGCGGCCGCCGCGTACGAAAAGTTCTCGCAAACCAGGGGTGGGCACGGGACATGGTGGTAGAGCCGCGTTTTGCTGGGTCTCCTGTATTCTGTCCACGCGCGATAGCGAGCGCCTCACGGCGCGAGATTGGGAGCGACGATTCGGCGCGCACTTCCAACAAGCGCCGCTCTTCCTGCCAACGAGGGCAGCGGGGCTCGGTAGCAGGGTGAGCTGCGCCACAATAGAAGCACCTCGCCTTCTTCGCGGTGCACTCACCGAGGGAGTGCGGTCCGCCACAACGCACACATCGCCGCTCAGACGTGCACGTTACGTCCGTGTGCCCATAGCGTCCGCAGAGCTCACACTGGGTTGGTCGTGGACGGCGAGCACGCACGGGCCGGCGCTGTTTGAAAAGTTCCACATCAGGGGGAGCCTTGTTGCCGGCGAAGCGCACAATAACGTGGCGACCAGAGCGGGAGCACTGAAGGACAGGCAACCGTGACGCGATGTTGGCGCGGATCGAATCCTCGTCTAGCGCGGGGTCGACGTTATAGATGACGCCGCTGCAGGTGTTCGTCGACGCCTGCTTCGCGCGCACAGCAATGCCGCAGATGTCAGCCACAGCGAGCAGGGGGTCGAGTGGAGTTCCGGCGGTGACGTCGACCGCGACGACGTTGCGACCGAAATTTACGCGGACGCGACTGACGCCCTCCAGAGGAGCCAAACAGGAGGAGATGGCTTCCTGTGTGGCTGTTCGGAAAGTTTCTCTCCTCACAGCCGGTCTGTAAAGTACCGTCTCCAGCTGGGTGCCGGGGCTTGTGTGCCGTGGGGGCCGGGGGCGTGGGTCGCTGGCAGCGGGCTTCTCAGCACGCTGAGACCGACGCCCGGTGTTGATGGGAACACTTGGTGCGCAAAGCTCTGTAGCGCTCGGGGCCCCAGTGGGGGAGAGGGCGGGGAACTCTTCAGCCGTCAGCTGTCCCAGCACGCGGCTGGCGCGAGGGAGTGGGGAGGAGGGCACGCCATTCAGGGGCTCCTTTCCCTCAAGAATGGGCAATCGCTCGCCTGACCTTGCTGTGCACGTGTGAACGGGAGCTGGGTTCCCTGGAGTCAGCTGTGCTTCCTCCGTGACGTCAGCAAAGGGGGAAAGGGGCCTGGTGGGCGCTCGTGTGGCTTCATTCAACGAAGCTGATGAGGCAGTGATTTCTTCGCTCCCCTCTGTGATGGGAGGGGGAGGGTTCTTGTTTGACAAGGGGCATTGTCCCTCCTGGTTCCGCTCTGGAATGCCAATGCGGTCGTTACCCTCCCGATCCACCGTGACTTGCTCGCTGGAATCTGCCTCGGCGTTAAAATGGCCGACTTGGGAGGGAGGACGAGCCAAGATGGCAGCAGCGTCTTTCTCGACTGTGGAGGGAACGGCTCCCGTGGAGTTGAAGGGGCCGGGGCTGGATGGCGGTTCGGGCGCCTGGTTCGTGGAGCCTGGCACAACAGTGGCGGGTCGTTTGTACCTGCGTGGCTGAGCAAGACTTGCGAACCTTGCGAGGACGGCGGCGAGGTGACAGCGATTTTTTGGAGTCATCTTGCCGGAGGAGGTTGTTTGCCTCCCGAAGAAGAAGTACAAACGCTCGAGAGCGCCTAGAGCTACAGCTCATGGTGATTTCCGACAGGGAGCTTGGCGGAAAGTTGTCGTCCATCACAAGGAGTGTCGAGGGACAGGGAGGGAATCGGCTGGTGGGGCGTAATAAAAAAACATGATATAAAAGAAAAGGCCGATCAAAAAAAAAAAAAAAGGTTAGGCGGATCTACATCGCCCTACTTAATCCCCAATGAGGGCTGGACCCGGGAGAGCAGAATAGATAAGTAAATCAAATGATAGAGGAGGGGGTAAGCAGATCATAACTGTGGATGAAAAATTAAACAAAAAATAAACGGAGAAAATGAAAAACTGAGGAGCTAGAAAAACGCGTGCGACCGCGACGGAAGTCGGTGGCCTGCCCACCGACATCCTTCGGTGGGCAGGAGAGGGGATGTGGAGAGGGGGAGAGGGAAGGGAAAGGGAAGGGATAAGGGAAGGGGAGAGGTGATGTGGGGAGGGGAGAGGGGGAAAGCGGGAGGAGAGGGGAGAGGGGAAGTGGAAAGGGGGAAATGAGAGGGGGAGGGTTTGCGCATGCGCAGTAAGGGTGGTCACGCCGCACACCACCACCACCACCACCGGATTGAACACCGCTATAAGATGCTTCACATCTAAAAGAGGCGTAGTAACATACACACCCACCTTCCCTTCCGATGAGAATACCTTCATTATATGAAATATATCAGGAAGCATAATATAAAAAAAAATTCGGCAGATCCCACGTACCGTGGGAATCGATGTTATGCGAAGCATGCGCGGGATGGTGACTGTGGCATAATTTTTCATGTTGAGCGAAGGTTTACGGAATGACGCTAGAGAAATGTGGAAGTTGTATAAACACACTCATATATCCTGAAGAGTCGCATATGTATTATATAACCACTTGTTTACAGTTGCGTAACGATGCCAACAGCAATATGGGTGTTACCAACACCAGACGCGGTAAGCTGATATGTAGTGCATATATTCTTCAATACTGGATAGCGCGAATCCGAACAGCACAAAGAAGAAACACAAATGCACAGGATAGGCGTTACTCGCGACTAAGGTTCATTCAGGAACGTTCCTCTGGATATACACACAGCCGAGTGGCACGCGCAGGCGCACTGCACGTACGTTAGTCACAGATGCTGTTATGACAGTTGCGTTACAGTTGTTATGCTTATACGTGTTCGTTATGACGGAGAATGCACGCGCGTTTCACGAACCCGTGCGTATGTGTAGAAGGGGTCCTTGACAGTTCTTGAACAAAGTCACCATCACCGTGATCAGTGAGCACCAGCAGCTAAGCCGGACATGTTAATCGGATCCGTTCGTGATCGCGGCTACGGCTCTAAGTGTAGTGAAAGGCGAGGTATAGCACAGCTGGTGGAAATCCTGGATACCTCTTACGATGAAATGATATATGACGCCTCCTGTCTTCCACGTGGCAGCGAGGTCTTTTGTTGCCCTGTTTACATTCAAGCAGTGTTTCACCCAGTATAAGGACCAGGCGTTGTTGGGTCCTGATAAATCAATGTTGAAGTCACCGGTATTGACGAGAGGCCTTGTTCGCTCGGAAGATTTATTGTAGGAAGCATTGACCCCGGTTTTTGCGTAATAGACGTGGTCCACGTTATGGACCACGTGAATGAATTCATGGTAGTTGAGCGTCTACCAGGGGTGTTCTGCCTTCAGCTTCCTCACTTTCCTTGTGTCCGCGGCGGTGGTGTAGCGGTTACGGCGCTCGGCCGCTGACCCGAAGGTCGCGGGTTCGATCCCGGCCGCGGCGGTCGCATTTCGATAGATGCAAAATGCTAGATGTCCGTGTACTGTGCGATCTCGGTGCACGTTAAAGAATACCAGATGGTCAAAATTCCGGAGCCCTTCGCAACGGCGTCTCTCATAATCATATCGTGGTTTTGTGACATAAAACCCCAACAATTGTTATATTTTCCTTGCGTGTCAATGTGTGTGTTCGCATTTACTGTGTTGGTTGAGACTGTGTACCACCTGTGGCACATACCCGCATAACATAAACTCTGGTATGCGGGTATGTGCCACACGTAACTGAGAGAAAGGGTTTCGTGATGTGCGCGACAGGTATTTTGCGTTATTCATGCCATGACCAGTGAATCGTGTTCGCCATACACTGATCCCCTGCTATGCCAATTTTGGTACATTAGAAGTTACGGAGACGACCAGGAGAGCGCCCAGACGTAGGCGGCTAGATAGATAGATAGATAGATAGATAGATAGATACGTCGATAGAAACGCCCAAAGTGCCTGAGGTTCGCTAAGAAATGCTTCGCATTTAATACATGTGCGAAAACAAGCTGATTGTACGGGCGCCTAATTGTTTGTCGTGGTGTTTCTTCTTTATACAGACCGTTATACATTACTGGGCATTGTTGGATTAAATAACCCCACTAACTAATTTTGCGCAAGCCACTCATTGCGCAATAACTTAGCGGATGAAAAAGCAGTTAAGTTTTTCAAGTAAACGAACAGCCTCCACTGTATTTCGCAAAGTGTGCCGCTTGTTCATTCTTCGTAACTATCACATTAAATAAGTTCAGCATTCAACTCTCAGCAAAAGCAACCGCGCCATGACAACTGAGACCTTGTCACATTGAACAAGTGGAGGACTTGAGTGTCTCTGGCAGAATTAGAATATTACATAATATATTTAGCATGACAGGAAATGATCCTTACCATACATCTCGCGAATAAAAGTACGCTTATTTTAGGGCAAATTCAATTGCCGTAAAATAGCGCCGAATCTGGTTAAAGACAAAACTGGCTAAGGTTCGAATATTTCTTCACTCCTCACAAGTCTGGTAACTAAAATTTTGCTGTCAACACGTGGCTTTGTTCTGTTAATGTTAGCATATATCTCTGTATATAATTAGCTCGTAAAAATCGCAAAAGTTTTGCGTATTCAGTCGTGTTTATAATCCAAAACTCCATGGCTGAACGCGAAATCTTCATAAATATGACCATAAAGCGTGTTATTTGTTACAATTCAATTTGTGCCTCAATGTTTGGGGGTTGCCTTTCAGAACTACACTAAACACGGCTTAGTATCGAGGCTTGGGCGTGTTGGTTAGACATCGGAGGGGAAACAGCGCAAGAGAAGACGAGGACAAGAAAGGCGACGCATCGCCTTTCTTGTCCTCGTCTTCTCTTGCGCTGTTTCCCTTCCGATGACTAAACACGGATAACACAGAATATTCGCGTATTTTTGCACGTGGATACAGCCTCGCCAAGTTTATTGTAAAACTTACGGTAATAGCGGTTATAATATAAACAGAATATTACCTTTTTTCAGGATAAATCTTTAAGAATGTAATTTTTATTTTAAGGAAGAATTCTTTTTATTTAGACGGGAAATAATAACCAAACTGCCGCACACGGTACCCACATTACGTGCTAGATTAGTTTGACCCCAAATAAAGGCCGAAAAATCCTCCTGTGCCAACGAATAACGTCACTTTCCTTAAATACCCAGTTTCCCGCTGCAAACTTGATCTGTACATAACCGACGTACACACATCGCGCCTGCAGCCCACAGGACATATGGTTCGTTCGACGTCCAGCGACACGGCAATGAATTTTTCGAGATGAAAATTCCACTGAACGGCTTACACGGATTTTGAATTATCTAATTTGCAGCGTCGGCTGTTGTCCCTATGGCGTTAGACGCTTATGCGTAGCACCTACGTAGTTGACAATGTATAAACTGTAGAACAATATAGGCGTCCACGCGGTTCATGCATGCAGTCACCTATCAAGGGAGTGCATGTGAAGTCACGAACACGTGTCACGCTCAGGACAATAGCGAACGCACGTGACATTACCGTTAGCATGCATGATTCTTGCATATAAAGCACTATAGCCTCCATTGAAAATTTTTATCACAGCACAAGGACCTCTTTCGCGCCTTTATTTTCCTTGTAGCTATTTGCGCAAGCTATAACTCACGAGACATGCATACGAGAGCAGCACGAACAGCGAAGGGAGGCATCGGCGGTGCTAGAGCCCGGTTACTACATGAGTCCTGGGTGCTCAGCAAGACGCATTGTTTGAAGACGTGTCGGCACGTCTCGCAAGTCTGTGTAGGCAAGTCCAGAACTCGGGATGAGGCAAGAATTAAGTGATCAGGCTTGTTAGAAGGCTTTCGTACGTGAAAGCCCTGCAACGGAGCATACAGAACTGACCAGAACGAAAGGACAACGTGTCTCTACACGCTAATCGGCGCAGTGAAACGGCAGGGAGCGCTTAGCAACGATAATTTAGAGATGCGAATGCACGGGAGCCAATCACGTATATGTATAGGATGATGTCCCATTTCGGCGTCTCGATTATCCTGCGAATTGGCGCCGCCAACGACTTTGAGGACGTGACCAGGCAGCCTACGTTGCAAGTGCTCTGTAATGATTAATAGCACTGCGCTATATAGTTTCGAACACTTAGTCCGTGTATAATCAGTGACGTGAAAGAAAGAAACATCCGCTTTGCTTTGTTTTTTCGAGAATGAAAAACTGCTATTTTGTGTGGCATCAATAACTTGACCTCATCGTTTTGTACATTGCCTCGTATGTACAAGTGCACTTGCGCAAATCGGAAAGCCGGTCATTGCAGCGTGCCTCCGCGAGTACTGACGTGAATCATCGTCTGATTGAATTTCTAGAAAATTGCACAGCTCCGGTTTGCTCCTACACTATAAATTTCGAAAGCTAAGCAGCGTTGCCTATGAGTACCGTGCATATATTATGTTCCCTATTTCGTCAAGAGCAATTATGTAATGGTATAATTTCCATGTTATCCCGCTATTTTTTCTGTGTGTGGGGGGGGGGGCGGAGGGGGAAGGTGGTACAGTTTGGGACTCGGAGGATTACGGGCAATGGCAGCTGTAGTGTGGGTAGTCACCTCATGGAAATGACCACTCTTCTACGCGTTCTTCTGTTTTTTACTCACTCACTCTACCAACGACGCTGGTAATTGTCTTTCCTAACCTCAGACTGCGATCATCATCAACACCTGAGGAAGAGGATGTCAATAGCGACTACGATTATTCTGCTTACCCTTTCTTGTTTTACGTTGTCTCATCGAAACTACGTAACGCTACATAATGTAATAGACACACGCCGTGGACACTGCCCGAACGATTTCGACTAATGAGTAATCACGGAACGCCAATGGCGAAATTGAAACAAAGAACGAGATTCGAATCATTCTACGTTGTTGCGGCCCTGCTTGCCACACTTGCAGGGCAAACAAAGTGACATACTAGAGACGAATCTGCGAACTGTGTATCTGCAGCGTTTTTGTACAACACCGATCGACTAAGGCATTGAATGACTCGAGGCTAGCATAACCACACCAACTTCACGGGAACATTTGCAAATGCTAACGAATTGGTAAAACTAAACGCCATACTCTTGCAGCCGCCCATACACCGCCTCCGCCATCTTCACCGCTTTCATACAAAGCCTTTTCAAACTCGACCGAGATGTCTGCAGTGCCTGCATGCACACGTGGCATTCCAGATTCGGCTCTGGCGCCGTCCTTTAAAGAAGAGGAGATGTCGGCGTCTTTGTCCAGGGGCCATCAATGCCATTTCGCTCCGCTGCCCCCTACAGAAGCCGTGCACACGCGAGGCTTTGAATGTTTCGCGCAAGCGCTAACAAAGCTCGTGTAAATCTTAACGCAGACACGGGTATGAAACTTTCAAACCTTAAGCACCGCAAGTCTCCTTGAGCGCTCGAAACGCGCGCTCACAGATAGTGTTCAAGGCAATGTTAACTCTCTGCATGAAAGAAGCTTTGTACGGAATGAATTGCTACAGTTGTCGACGCCCAGGTGTCATCCTCTATGTGGTTTGCTTGAAAGAATTCCCGACGGGAAGAGTGCGGTTCTAGTTCAAATCAGCCGATACTATAGAAAAACTGAAAACATAAAGAAACGTGTCGATTCAAGCTAGCGAAACTGCCGCCAGCGCTCCATGAGCGTGGCACGTAAGTCATGCTGTACATGACATGCGTGTCATGATTTTCATGTTAACTCGAGTTTTTATGTCCGTCATATAGTCGTGTCGCGCAATACCGATTTCGGGGTAGATCAAGCTAGCGAAACGGCCGCCAGCGCACCATGAGCGTAGCATATAAATCATGCTGTACATGACATGCGTGTCATGATTTTCATGTTATGACTTGTCATTTATGTTCGTCATACAGTCATGTTACGCCATACCAATCTTGGTGCACATTCGATGAACCAAGCGACCTGGAGAGCACAAAGTCGTAGGCGGCTAGATAGATAGATAGATAGATAGATACGCTCAAAGTCGCAGAAGTTCGCTAAGAAATGCTTCGCATTTAAAAAATAAATATAATAAATGCGTACACACACGCAGAAGGAAACCTCGCTTGAGTCCTCTATAGAAGCTCTCCCTAGCGCAAACCTGTCCGCTTGAGAACTGTTCAGTTAAGCAGTAGGTATACAAATGAGGGCTCAATTCCTAATCGTTCGCAAAGCCTTATTACCCCTAACTGTTCGTCACTCATCGACTAAACCTTCATGCACATAATCTTACCCCCTAATAAACGACTTATAATAATCTTCCACGGAAATACGCGTAAAATCCGCTTAGGATAATTCGCCTTGAAACGGTTTATCTAAAGAAGCTTTCGCCCGCACGCACACACATACACTCAACGGAAAGAAGGTGTTATTTTCTGTTTCTTTCAGTCGACTGACATACCAAGCCGGCCTACAGTAGGTGCGTTTTACCTTGAAAAAGTAAAAATAGCGAAAAACAAACATACGTTATCTCGTCTATCACCGTGATCATTCTGCTGGGCAAGAGTAGATGTGTGGCTCTTTGTGTTTCGTTTACTGTATTACATAAAACATTTAGTTATTCTCAACTGACATATGAAGTTTCTGGTGATGACCCTGCTGCAGAATGTATGTGTGTGTGGCTTAATCTGCGGGACAAACAATAAAGTTCTTTCATCCATCCATGCACACGCACACACACACACACACACACACGTACGCGCAAAGAAGTAATGAAGACGCTGGGTAGAATCAATGGGAGATTAGTGAAGATACCTTCATCCTGAAGTGGACAGTACAAAGAAATGAAAGCTTGGATACCATGATGTTCGTACACTACGAAGACGAGCATTGGAGATAAGTGGCACCATATTTAAATCCATTTTCGTTCCGATAACTGATTTCTGAATCCAGCTTTTGCGCTTCCCTCCGAATCCCCAACAATCGCCCAATTTAAACAAGCGCGGGGCTCAGGGGACACGATCTTTCTATAGCCGGACGCGTAGCTCTCTGGCAACGACCGGAGAACTGACATTTGGGTGAGTGGGATTCGGTTATATTGAGTCGATTCAGCGCTATACAGCGAGGACAGAGGTGAAGAGAAGACACGAACACCAGCGCTGGTGTTCGTGTCCCTTCCTCATCTCTGTCCTCGTTGTATCGCGCCGAATCCACTCCGGCAACGAAGCGTTTCGTCAGAACCATGGGCGATGTAGATGTACGACCTGGCTTTAATGAACATTGCATAACGCCAGGGAAGGTAGTACACAGTTGCTGACGGGAGATAAGCGAGGAACGGCCCTTACGAAATCACTCGCTCTACTGGTAGTGCACTGAAACATCGAAGTTCGAACTCTATAAAACGTTCGTTGTTGCCAGGTGTTCTTGCGACAAATCCGAAGCGTTATCGCGTTAGAGAGCAAGGGAAGTTGTTGTTTCCTGCGAAGTAAGTTATTCGGAGGGGAAGCGCATGTAAAATTGAGAAAAGCTTTCCACTTAAGTGATAAAGAATGAGCAATTTTTAGTACGTTGGCGAATTATGGGAGAGGGTTAAAGAGGCCGCTCAGCAGGGAACCGCGTTTTCGTAAACGTGCAAACCAGATAGCCTTGAAATAAGAAACATTTGACGCAGTTACCATGCATACCGCATGTTTTTTTTTTCTTCGTATCCTTTAATCTTCTCCCGCCCTAATAAGAAATCGCATCGCAGGTCAAACCAAATACCTCGCTGTTACTGCGTTTTAGGTATGCTTGGTCAAGTCTGGACATATATTTTATATTTAAGGAACGCATATGTACCTTGGGTATATCGAACAACGTCAACTGTAAGTAACTTCATTGGCCTAGTCAAAAAATAGTTTAACATTGCTATATGCAACATACTACTCATGTGTCAACATTCTTTTAGCCATTACCGAGGTTCTTGGAAATATCTGGAACATTTCGTTTTGCGATAACGTGAAACACCATATAAATTCAGAAAATTGCCCTATTCTAATGTTGCACTTATTATTAGCCAAGGCAGCTAACTTATGGCGAGACCACTTACGAAAAAGAAAGACTTTCTGGATTATGCCCATTATTCTTGGGAAACGTCGCACGTGTGCTGAGAAGATTTCTATGTTATCTAGCGCAAAAGCGTTACCTACGAGCATTGCCATAAACTCTCAAGTTACTCACACTGCCATTATGCACGACGCTATCAGCCGCATAGCCACCGTATAGCCATGACGAACACACATGCACTCGCAGAAATAAAAAAGTCAAGCAATAATATGACACGTTCGCCCAATCTCACACACTTTCCTGGTCTAACATTGAATTATTCAGATCAAAAAGATATTCACATGTTAAATAATTTATCAGACATACAATGACATGTCATGTTTAATGTTTTATTATAAAGAGAAGTTATGCGTATGAATGCTTCAAGCATTATTGATGTTAAGGCTTCCACAGTATGGCGTCGACTCATCATTTCGGTAAAACGTAAAAGATAAGTAAAAAGGCAAATTCTAAAGAGCTCATTAGCGTTGATGGTTACATCAGGCTAAGTAGATTGCTATACTTAGCCTTCTTCCGGAGGTCGCAAGCGACTTTTCAGAGAAAAGAAAAGTTATGCGAACCCCACACTGTTCTGCAGAACAATAGTGTGATAAAAAGAATTCTGTCTCTCTTTCACTTCATAAGCTATGTGTAAAAGCAAATACATGCAAACAGGACATAGGCACTAAGGTGATGAGATCCCAGGCAGCACACAAGGTCGGGCCGATATTGGTTTTACGGCGGCTGTGCGCGGCCCCACCTCGGACCAGCATTGCCAGCCTGGCGCCGATATCGGCGGAGCCGTTGACATTTGCCGGCAAAATTGGGCCGATTCTGCCGCCTTTCAGCCGATGTTGGTCTTTCACCGGCAACATTGGGCCGAGTTATCCGGCCTTCTGCCGTCTTCCCGCCGATATCGGCTTAGCCGATTTCTTTCACCGGCAACATTGGGCCGAGTTTGCCGGCGTTTTGCTGTTCCTCCGCCGATATCGGCATAGCCGATGGCTTTCACCGGCAACATTGGGCCGAGTTAGCCGCCGTTATGCCGTACTTTCGCCGACATCGGCCGAGCCGTTGGTTTTCACCGGCAACATTGGGCCGAGCATGCCGTCATTCTGCCGTGCTTCAGCTGACATCGGCGGAGCCGATGGCTTATCGACGATGTTGGAACTTTCTTGTCTCCCTTCAGACAGTTATACATGCCCTGTTGAGAACGTCCTCCTGCGTCGCGGCGCTCCAAAATTCCTCGTCACCGACAGAGGTAAAGCTTTTACGGCAGAGCTAACGCAAACCATCTTGAAATAGAGCCATACAAGTCACCGACGGACATCACCCGCAGGCGAATGGCCTCACCGAGCGGGTAAATGAAACCCTCGCCGACATGCTGGCAATGTACTGTACGTCGAACACATGACATGGGACGCCATAATATCTTCCGCACATAACCTGAAGTTAACACGGCAGTGTAAGAAACGGCGCACATATGACGTCGTTCAAACTAGTTCACGGAAGCCCCTCAACGACGCTGGACGCCGTGTTGCCGGCCGTCAGTGACGAGAATAACCTAGACGTTGCGCTCTACCAATTTAGCCCGCCGAAGAAGCCCGGCAGCTCGCCCGCCTAGGATACAATCGTAATGCAATAGAGCATTAGGCGCTTGAATATTTGTAGCTTAAGCTGTAGAATACCGCTACATGGATTGCTGTACTAGCGCAAATAGCAAGTTCAAATATTGTACCGTGCTAATGCCGCACGTACGACTCGGGGCGCGAAGTATCGCCGACTGAATAGCTTGCATTCTCTTATTCGTTTCTGCTATGACAATGACTACAACTATCACTAGCACAGTCACTTTCTACCAAAAAAAGGTGGTCTTTAGAAGAATAACTCACTGAAATTAGATGGCCACTTCACTGAACAGTTGTTGAGCGCTATCAAAAATGTTGAAATGTTATAACACATACCATTAACTTCATGGGCCAAATTCGAAGTACTTCTGTTTCGTAAATGTTTTTGCCACTGGTCGGCCGACTTCACTAATGTATCCAGCATCAAAATTCACCCAAACATTCCCGCACGAATGCTTTTAGCGGAAGGTTTATGTGAATATTAATTCTAAGCATAAATCGAGCCTGTCACCATATTTATAGCGCTATATCCTTTCAGCCGCTGAATGTGTGCCGCCAGCGCTCATATACTACACGGACAGTTTCCGATCACTGTGTTTACACATATTTACTCACGCGCGTGTTTGGGTGAAGCGTAACAAGCGCATTTGCTTCAGTGATGTCACATAATTTTAATTATGAAAATAGTAAAAGCTCAGCAAGGCGTGTTGCTGAGCTAGTTGGTTCATTACTTGAGAAAAATAGGTATGGTGCAAAAAAGACCGGGCGAAGTGAAGGCACGTTTTGTCGTTTGAATGTTTACAAATCAACAAGCCCGCTGACCATCTTTAACGAACTGACAAACACGTGTTTGCCACGTGTTTGTCAATTCGCATTTGCACGTCGTTGCTGTCCATTTTGCGACATACATACCTTTTTCAAGTAAAAATCTCGCTCAACAATTGCTTCCCACGTGCTTTCAGAAACAGTCGCATAAAATTATTATTATGGCACGTGAAATACGATGAAAAATGCGGCTCCAACGTGGTGTACGCAAAGTTTTCATGCAGCGACATGTGGCAACAAGTGATGCATTGAAAATTCGACGAACGCCTTTCTCAAACGGCATGCCCATAGACATGCTGGGGGGATCGCACACCATTGTGGTAGGCTGAGCCGTGCTTTCAAGAAGGGAGAATTCACATTTTTTTTCGTCTTCTTCAACCTCTACCCCCCCCCCCCTCCCTCCCTTCCCCTCGTTCAGCGTCATTGTCGCGAAACTCGCTTGACCAGGCAGGGTAGGGTAGCCGTCCAGGCGGAGGGACAATCGTAGCTGCGGGAGCAGGTTTTTTTCACTCCGACCAGCAGAATTCTTCAAGAAGTGCGGTATGTGGACATGTGTGGTGGAAAGACAAAATCGTGCACGAGGCGGATACGCGGCAGGATTCCGGCATTGTTTTCGGCAGAGATCACCGCAGCGAGGAACCAGTGGCCCCTTGCTTCCATGCTCACCTCATATAAGGCCGCGTGTTCACTGCTGTTACGTGTCATCAGATTTTTGTTCTCTTCTTATCGCGTATTCTCTATTGACCATCGTGTTTTGTGTATTCTGATATGGTGCGCTTGCATTCTTTTATTCGGTCGTGTTTTTAGCGATCCAACGGGCACACGTGAGTGGTTCTATGCGCGATTCCTTTCTGTTACAATCTTACCTTTAGATTAGGAATGCGTGCGTGTCTATCTTCTTTAGATGTAGAGTTCATGGGATCTTGTGGTACCGCTCGCAATGTTTCTCGCGTCGCGTGCAGCAGTTTATCCATCTTTTTGGCCCTTAAGATATCAGTGAAAAATTGCAATTCCCGCTTAAAGGATAACGCTAATTTAATTGCCAGTCATGTGTTGCGAATGCCTACCGTTCCTTGGTGAACCTAATAAACGTGGGGAGGGGGGGGTGCTCCTCTGCTCGTAATTAGCTCACGCGTATACACAATATTCTAGTCTAGTTGCCACTCTTAATCTCGCTTTTTCGGCAAGCCGCCTAACATTATCTTTCTTTTCTTCGGGTCCGTCTTTAATCCTACTTTAATGCTGCCTTCGTTTACATCTCCAGAATTTTTTTCGTGATTCGGCGCCATCTTTACTGAAAAGCGCGATATCGTCCGCAAAACGCAAGTAGCTTCGTTAATCCTAATTCCTATTTTGGCCCGTTCTAGTTCTTTCAATATTTATAGTGAATGTGCCGCGCATAACGTTGAAGAGATTGTAACTCTTTGCATAGGCGTGCGCACAGTGGGGCAGGGGGGCAGCCGGCCCCCGTAGTCACTTAAGAAGAGGTGGGCGCAAGGTCTGCCAACACATTGACTTAATAGGGAGGGGGGGGGGCGCCGCGATGAACCTTCGCCTCCCCCCCACCCCCTCTGAAGGGGAACCCTGCTCACGCCTATGATTTTGCGCCTGATCCCATTCTCGATTAGGATTGTCCTGCTTTTTTTTGAGGAATACGGTGGCTGTGTGGTTGTTTTAGATGTTGGCTACGGTATCTATAGATGTTTAAATATTCCTTTATGGCATAATTATTCTGGAACTGCTGGCGTGTGTTCATATCTGTGAATAAATTTGTGTTTATCACCGTGCAAATGTGTTGCTCCTTAATTTCTCAGACGCATGCGTAGTTGGCGCAGCAGGCCTTTCATCAATTTAGTTTTGTTTGAGACAATATTGACTCGTTCTCGGCCTTGCACGGTTCGACAGAATTGTGGGTCTTAATCGCACACTAAGACATCAGTGGAGCAGTCGTTAGAAGCATTTTTCGAGTATGGCACCAATGGCAGTCGATGAATGTCGTTGGGCCGCGAATAGTATATTTTAGCGCTGCTGACTTACAGTACGGTAACCACAGTAATACCGAACTGCCGTGGTCGGCACGCAGACATTTTACTTTATAACACATGTATCAGCCTGCCTGATCAGGTTACTTTACGCATCGAGCAACTACCGCCTGTGTCTCCATATAAACTAGCTACGTGCCGACCACGACGGTACAGTACTACCGTACTTAACGCACGGTAAGCCACCACTGCTAAAACATAATAACGGGTGTAAACGGTCACGCCGGCGGCTATCCGACGTCGGCGGGGCCGACACCGCGCCAGCATCGGCTAGCATACATAGGCCCAATGACGGCTTGCCATCATCGGCTGAATAACGGCAGGCCCGTCTCGGACCGACGCTGGCTAGCCCACGTCGGCCCGAAGCCGGCAAGCCCGCATCGGCCCAAAGGCGGCTAGCCGACGTCGGGCCGATGCGGGTAAAAGTAGCGCGAGCGTGATTTGCCGACGTGGGGCCAATATTGCTGCCGTCATTTGCCGACGTTGGGCCGAGATCGGTCCAATGGCGGCGTGCTGCCTGGGATACCACAGCAGGAAAGGAGTCTGCCATTTGCGTAATAGGCGCGCACAAATGACGAGTAACGGGCTTCCTTCAGTGTTACGCACGTATACAAATTAATCCTATGGGGGCTCTTTAGGTGAGGTAATGCTACACGTGTAGCTCCCTCTGGCGTTCGCTATGGTGAAACAGGATCGCACCGCCATTCACGCCGCTTAGCGCCACGTCTTTCTTTCTTTTTGCTCGTGGACTGGATAACAAGGATAAAGTTGCGTATGCTGTGTGGAGCACTAGGTTGCCGTTACGAAATAAGAACGAGAAAAAAAAAGCATGAATAGATGCAGCCGCACAGAATGCAGCATGATGAAAGCTACGTTTTTTTATTTTTATTTTCGCTTCTCGATTTTTAACGTTGTAGTGTTGTGAAGGTCACGATAAACCTATAAGGGTATTAAGCGACGTATCTACACGTATAAGTTTCTACCTAAAAATATACATATTGGCCACGTGCACCGATATTTCAATAGACCGTCATAAAATTATATGTAGAGACCAGATACGCAGCAAGGTGCATTATACACTGTTCTTACACTACGACAGTCAAGCCGTACATCTGATTATCAGCCAGTACCCAGCCAAAGGCCCCGAGATTTCGCTATACCAATTTTGCAAATAACTGGCAGCATCTTTTTCAATATTGACGGGATATAATGAGACGTTAGTGTTCAAATAGGCTCCGGCTACTGCGTATCTCTTAGAGGGGTCGAACTAGAACATACGGGGTCCAAAAATTACATATAAAACATCGCTCGCATAGAAACACCAGAACATAACAAATACGCAGCACATAGAATATCGCTCGTGTAGTCGTCTTGTCTTCTTGTGTCCCGTCCATTTGCGCTCAATCTATTACAGAATGAACCAACACGCCCATCAGAGCATTCTATTAAATAGAATATCCAATTTCAAATAATAATAATCTTTTACAGCGTCTTAAACGCTGAATCAGCAGTTTCAAGTTTCCATATAGTTGGAAAAAGTGCTTCTTCTTAAGGCAATTTCACAAATCTTTAACGAATGCTGCCAACGAAAGCAGGATTATTTCGAACGAAAAAAAAAGAAGAAAAAGCCAGACACGAGCATTTTTTCCCATCTTGTTATTTGACCGAAAAATTCAGCGCAGAGATGAACCTGTTAGGGGAATGGAATGGCATCCTTAAGATCCTCAGAGGAACCCTTCCATATGGGCAAGGGTATGAACGTTTGCCTCGGAGATTTGCGGGAAGAAATTGAGCTTCGCAATTGCACTCATTTCGCCGACTAAATAAAGTACGTCTCGGCGTGCTTCTTACGTCTGCGTCGTCCTCTCCTTATTTCTGAGTGCTCAAATTTTCGAAAACTTCGTACGCATGAAACTTGAGGCAACTCAGTATATATTACGACGTTATACGGCTCTGGTGAGAGAGCGCCGGCTCAGTGTGCTTAGATGGCGGGGAATGTTCTCTGAGGAGGTTTCTCATTTTCTGCCTCCCTCTTTTTTTTTCATGGTGTTCTCCTTTCCCATTAAGGGTCATGTTGCAAGACATTCTTACAGGCAGCAGTCGTAGAACGATTTTAGCCTAGCTTTACTAAAGCACTCATGGCAATCCCAGTTCGGTACCACGTGTCGGGAGCATTTTAAAACTGCGGTTTACTTTTGCGCGAACGGCGAATTCTGGTGAATTCTTGAGCGTTGCGACCAATGTCACCAGGTAGAAGTAAACAAAAAAATGAAAGAGAAACTGCTACAAAGCAGTCGCATAAGAAAGCATATATATATATATATATATATATATATATATATATATATATATATATATATATATATATATATATATATATGTATATATATATATATATATATATATAACATCATCGAAAGAAATGAGGTTACATCAAGTACATCACCAGAATAATTTACAAGAAAATATTAGCTATGTTGCAAATAATGCAATGCTGTTTTGTTTAAAGATATCAAAATTCTAGGAATGATAGTAGAAGACGTTCGTACAAAATGATGCATATTATGTTAAGAGGCGTAAATATCAGTAAAATAACGATGGTAGATACCTAGACTTCTCTTTTTTTTATGAAAGATAAATGAAGGAGTTGTCGCCATTTCTTCGCGGCGGCTAGACCTTTCCGCTTGGTTGTTAGGGTAAAGATATGAATAAAAAAAAAAAGGTTAAGAAGGAAAAAGAATAGATGTGCGTATATACAGTCCTGCATTTGGCGAATTCAATATATCTCGTCGTCATTGGCTTCATCTGCTAACTACGATCCTTACACCAAGAAAAGTGCGTGAGTGTGTGCGCGCATGACAGTGCTACTCTCACCGCTTAGAACATCTATTACGAGACCTGCATTTATTTTGTTTTATTTCTTTACACACTTTTATTACCACATTCCACATTCTTTGAGGGCTATTTTTTCTCCGTCCCTCCCATTCCCTGCCGAATAGAAAGTGCATATACGCTGGATAACCATTCTCCTCTTCAATAACGAGCTTTCTCTCCTCCTTCTTTTCAGATGGTAAAAAATCTGTACTATACCGCACTGCAAACAGAATGAACGAACATGACAAATTAATTAATACTATGCAAGAGTAAGAACTTTTCAGAACTTTTCAGTCATATTCGTCTGGGTTTTGTCTGTTTTTACAGCGAAATTCTTGCCGATGTCGGCTTCCGTTCAGTTAAGGCAATATTCAATATTACGCAAACGTCTGCACCATTGCATCTTGTAGCATCTTCACAAAGAGCGCGAACGAAACTAGCTGAAGACTCATAGACGGACGACACAATACGAGGGCTGATTTTCGATGGAAAGTTTACGGTTATATAACAAACGGAATGAGATCGGTAAAGCCAATGCTTTGCAAAACAGCATATAAAAGCTCAGAGCTCATCGAAACTCAAACCACGATAAGGTCCCGCGATCGAAAAGACCGCAAATTTAATACGCGCCCAGCAGATCTATTTCTTTGCGGCGTAGCACTAGCGAAGCATCATTTTAGGTGGATGGCTCCACTTTTTTTTAGAATCAGCAATGCATTTGAGTGAAATTGGCTTTCTTGTCATTCTTCCTCAAACAAAAACGAGAAAAAAAACTGTGCATGGAATTCAAAAGAGACGTACACCCACACGAAGCGATGACGTAAAAAATGTCCTGCATCGTTCAATCTGGTAAAATGTTCTTGCATACTTCGATTTATACGTTAACCCGAAACACAGGTTAGACTTACTTGTAATAGAATTGCTCAGCGTGTGAGTGGAAGCCGGGCTTTTCTTTGGGTATACGACGACAATAAAATCAGTGCCGAATGGAAACTCTAGTAGTGAATATCCGTCATGTGAAGTATATGATACCACATTTATGCTAACCGTTAGTTGTATTAAAAGACCATTGGTATACTTCAATTGAACGTATAGAAGAAAACCATAAAAAGAAAGCTTAATACTGACCTCACGCCACTCTGACAAAACAACGCAGCGATACAAGCGACTGAACACCTGCTGCTATAGTGAGTGAGTGAGTGAGTGAGTGAGTGAGTGAGTGAGTGAGTGAGTGAGTGAGTGAGTGAGTGAGTGAGTGAGTGAGTGAGTGAGTGAGTGAGTGAGTGAGTGAGTGAGTGAGTGAGTGAGTGAGCTAGTGAGTGAGTGAGTGAGTGAGTGAGTGAGTGAGTGAGTGAGTGAGTGAGTGAGTGAGTGAGTGAGTGAGTGAGTGAGTGAGTGAGTGAGTGAGTGAGTGAGTGAGTGAGTGACAGACTGTCTGTATTCGTTTGTGTGCATGTGTGTGCCTGTGTGTGAAGTAACCCTTCAGATGCAGTGCCGCAACACGTTCGTTCCTGTTATTTATAAGGGTCGTTCTGCCACATTCACTGCTTTCAGCGCTGGCCCGTCCCGAACGGCGGAGTATCAAGCGCCAGGTATATATTTATCCTTGTTGCCAAGGCTGCGAGATTTCTGGACTTCATTGCTCTACTGAGAGCTATAACCATTCGGTAACGTAACGTCTCTCAGTATACTATCAAACTAGTGAGAGATTTTTCTTCTTTAGCAACCCCAAATTTGTATTTCGTTCCAGTCCATGTTCTATGAAAAGCACGCAGTACACATTCTTTCCACACGAGTACAGTCCTCACTCCCTCGGTTTCTCCCGCCTTCCAGTACCCATAATATTGCTTTCCTCCAGTGTTGGTCGGGACGCGGGAAGTGGATATCATGGGCGGCCCATAAACTAGCACGGTTGAACGCCGCAGGGAATTGAACTGGAGAACAAAAGAACACTAAAAGAGAAGCCTTGAAGCGACGTACGATGCGGGCGACTGCACGTCTGCGACCCTCATCGACCAAGCGATGAAGTCCGCGACGTCTTGCGTAGCAAACCGGAAGCACGTCTGTTTTGCCTCATTTCCTTCCTCTTCTGGCTCTCTCTCCCTCTCTCTTCCTGATTGAAAAACAACGAAAAACTGCTTCTCCATGTAGGGGCTCGTTATTTATTTTTTTTTCGGGGTTTGCGTCCCGGCATGTGTATTATATATATTCGTAGTTCGCTCGCTCTTCTTATACAGTTCTTTCATCTTGAATGCGCCTTGGCGTACGCATAGGTTGCTTCAGCGGCAATGCGTAGACAAATGTGCATTTGGAAAGACCATCAAAAATGTGAGCCCACTACAGTATATCCTACAAGTTGTTTCGGTGAAGCGGCCGTTTGTGCGGTCACGACTTAAAACACACGACTTAAAACAGGCATCACATTTGAGCATATACCTTTTTCCATGATTGAACAAAGAGAGACCGAAACTAATTTGAGAGGCAAAAAGATCGACTAATCAAGTGCTTGGCTTGCTACCTCACGTTTGACTAGGTCCAAAAGGGGAAATCATAGGCAGAATAGAGAAGGCAAAATGGAAGTAGAAAAAATATCCAAGGGGGCAGTTAATATGGGCACACAGAACCCGAAGACATGCTATCATTTTATTCGTTAAATAGAGTCGACATTAGGAAACATAATAGAGTTCCTGAGGCCTTGTGCATGCAAGAATGCATAGGCCATGCTCTCGAGATATTTTCCTCCGACAGTGGTCTTCCATCACAACGGTACAATATACCATTAGGGACACACTGCGGTTGGATTTGTTTGAGTTGTTGGATCATCACTAAAAGCATAAGTTCTGCAAAGATGTTCAACTTCGTGGCACTTGCTGTTTGGCTACGCCGGGCTTGTTCCCATCCCGCATTTCAATGCTGCAATAAAGTGAAATTTTAACTCAATGGTAAAGGCGAATCTTCCATGTCAACATGAGCTCTAAACATACCATATCGTTATGGAAGCCTTCACATATTTACAAAATAATTGAGAAATTGAATCCCTCAAAACTAAACTATGACACCCACGGGCATAGTTTGCTTCTGCCTGTCTGCATTATGCCATTTTAGGCTCTACATCTCTGCCAGCACTTGTAATTCACATTTGATCGAGCACAAATATATTACTTCTGAAACGCAGCGAACAAGAATAAACGTAATCTTCTAGCCATCATGTTTGCCTTCGCCCAGAAACTCAAACTTACGTCAAATATGCGGGCGCTGAAGTGGCCATCAAAGCGAAAACAAGCAGTTCTGAGATTGCATTCTATTGCTTCACAGGCTCTTGGTGTTCGTGCACTATTAGTCCTTTGCCATGTACAGAATTCCGGCCTGGTGTTCAAATAAGAACCAAAACATTACGGTTATTGCTGTCGTGACCAGCAGCAAGCACGTGAACTTATGTTTCTGTATTTCGATTTAGGAATGTCTTACTATCTAGTTTCGCTCGTTTTATTTTTTTCTCTTGTGCACATAAAAGTTTGATCTTAAACCTTCATTTCAATTAAGTACACAATAGAGTAAACGGATATCTCATTTCTTCATCTGACGTCATAAAGAATTACGAAACATGCTTTCAATAATAAAATGCTCAAGCGGTACTCTCAGTGAGGTGATCCTGTCTCGACTATATATGTCACGGTGTTTGCTAGGCGGTATTGTTCTAAACTAAACAGAGCGCGAACGATATTTGAGTTGGCTGTTGCAATATCAAACCATTATTGCAGTCGGCTCACGGTAACCGAACGTCTGCCTCCTACTATATTCACGATCCTTTTGTCTCTTATGTTGTTTTGTTTTTTTTTTTGTCGATGAAACCTCAATTGTCTCTTTTCTAACCTACCTCCGCGCAGGTTCTCAAGAATTCAGCTAACAGCCGCGAAAGTTCATCCGTATATGTGGGAAAATAACGTTTTTACTGCTGTCGAGCAACCACAAAGAACTGCCGTATATATGAATTATACTGGCATCTACGTAGCAGCGTTGCCACGTGAATGTTGAACGAAACCCCGTAGCCAGGTATTTTTTTCGGGGCCCGAGGGTAACACTTGTGAAGGTCTTGACTATTTGAGGAAAGCACCTATTTTGAGGAAAGTATACCTATCTGAGCAAGCAACAATTTGGGGGCTTCTAGGTCTCTGTCCCTTGGCTACGGAATTGATCGTGGGCTTACGAGGCACGTCGGTTACACCGACGCCCAAAGGTTATCTTATGGTCCGACGTGATGTCGGCACTCACCTTAGAGTACAGATCCAGTTTTATCGAAAATAACTGCACGCTTTGGTGCGATTATGTGCACATCATAAAAAGCGGTTTGCCGTATTCCTCCGGGTTGGGAAATGGTTGACCATAGCTTGACAAGTCATAAGAGTTAATATGTAATGTTTGTTACATTTTCACAAACACCGATAGCGAACACTACAAGCACAGTTGACTTTGCCGCCATATGAAGCCATTATAGGGTCTTTTTCGTAAGCAGTTTCAAGCACTGGCGTAGCTCTGTAGATGAATACTTGACTGCCACGCGGAATGCCTGTGTTCGATTGCGGCTCTAACAGTGATTTTCATTTTTTTCGTCCCTCTCATATTTCCTTCACCGACAACGCTGCCAACGCCTGCCCCGCATTTTCTGCGACACAAACTCAATAACGCGATCGCGTAAAGATTTTTGAAAGTCTGTTATTCCTGGTGGAAAATCTTTATTGATTGTTCAGGGGAAGGGGCAGAATGGGAAAGAGCGAGTCGGTAGGTCCCTATTCCAGGACTCTAGTGATCCTGGCTACGCGCTCCGCCTGGTGCAAGAGGCCTCTCTGGACCTCCAGCCCTGGCCGAGCGAGGAGGATCTCTCACGGCTCCCTAGAGTAAATACGTAACATAGGCGAGTTTGCCTCCTGTGGCCTTGCTGCGCATTCCCACGTCACATGTGACAGTGACGGCCATGCAACACACCATGGACAAGCGCCGCCATGTACTGTGCGATTTATGTGATGGGCCCTTTCCGAGTGAGGATAGGTGTGCCTTTGAATTCTTCTATATGCTCGAGCGTCTGCTACTCCCAGCTGCCGATGCGGCGGATCGCCGTTTCTGGGTTGATACAAACTTTGAATCACCTGCGGCTCATACCAGCATTTCATGGGCAGTGGTATACGCGCATGTGCCACATCTGACTGAGGGAAATCGTTTCTTGACGTACGCGACAAGTATCTAACGCTATTCTTGTAATGACCTGTTCATCGTATTCATCATACACTAATGCCCTCCCATGCAAATTTTGCTATGTGTCAAGTTAAGGAGACGACCACAAGGGTGTCCAGACGTAAGCGGATAGATAGATAGATAGATAGATAGATAGATAGATAGATAGATAGATAGATAGATAGATAGATAGATAGATAGATAGATAGATAGATAGATAGATAGATAGATAGATAGATAGATAGATAGATAGATAGATAGATAGATAGATAGATAGATAGATAGATAGATAGATAGATAGATAGATGCTTCTTCTTGAGCAGAGGCTCAAGAAGAAGCATTGTGAAATAGTTAATAGCCAACATGGATTAATTTATAACGATTATTCTGGGTGGCTCGCAATAGCCAGTGGAGACCTGGATGAGGAGCTGCACCCACACGAACCAGGAAGACTTATCTTTATTAGGGTTGTTGCTATTGTTATGACCGGCAGTTGGTGGCGACGTGCTGACCATGAGAATGGACGGGCGATGCATTCTCACACTGCTAGAACACCTGCATCCATCCTAGAAACGGAATCCCCGGGACGGGAAGCGACCGATTCTCGACCTAACAGAGGGACGTCCACGTTGGTGACGTTTCTACAATGGGCCACCTGGACTTGGATTGATGTGCTGCTGGGACGACCTGACCTGTATGTTTTGACAGGAGTCGCCGCAGACCCCTTTCTGCCCTTCTGGGAAGAGGCAGATGAACATGCCCGAGTAACTTGCTTCCCGACTAGCCCCACAAGCGTGTCGTTGACCGCCGGACGTTTGTTGCTTCAGGAGTGCAACGACCCCTCAGCGACAGTAAAATGGACTGTGCCATGGTGGGTGGTGCCGTGTGTGTGATTGGTGGTCATCAAGAGGGAGGAGCCAGCCTGAGGGGTTAAAACGACGGTGCTAAGTGAGAAAAGGGGCTCTGAGCCCTCGGTAACAGGCTCATGCAGTTCACTCGTCGCGGAATTCTTACCGTGTCACTATGTAATTGAGTGTACAAAAAGTGCCAGTAAACATGCTTGTTATTGTTTTCCCAACTTGCTAGCATCAGTTCCTCAACCCGGAGACTCGACTACGCTACCAAACGGAGTCCGGGTACGACGCTGCCCTATCGTAGCAACAACCTGGTTGCCGAGGAGGGACGGATCTAAATACCGGTCGCAACAACTGGCTGCAGCGGTGGGATGGATCCAAACACCCGGTCGCAACACTATCTCGGACCATGGCTCAGGCATTCGCGTAATTTAAAGCGTTTAAAGTGTAATCGCAGAAACCGCACATCAAGCATAACAAAAGGGAAAAAAGATCTCACGAGAAACATGCACTCAACCTACCAAGTGAGTTGCTGAAACCAACAACTTTTTATATCTCTTACGATAGCATAAATTGAAATACCTTGAAAATGAGCAGTTTCATTCGCCAGCATGGGAGAGAGATAGAAATGTTTTATTGAAAAGCTGGAGATGTTTGCCTGGCTATTCGCCTGACATGCTACTCCTGGTGCTCCAGGGTGATGATTATGGTATATACACTGACAACCACACATACATACATAGACTACACTGTTTACAAAGTTTCGGTCAGGCTGCCCGCAAGAATGTCAGCAGCGCTTTCGTTGCACGTAACGGCCCAGAATGGGCCCAGAATGTGCCGCAGTTCTAAACACGAGTCCTGTTGAAGGTGCAAAGCCGCCTTCAGAGATCTTCTTTCTGTTGCGTATCGCCTGCATTCGCGGGTAAGTGTATATCTGCCACGGCATCATGATATCGCTCCTTTATTATAGATACCCAGAATAAATTATGCCATTTCAGTAGCCCAAGGAAAAGAATGTGTAATGGCTTCCCGGAGGCGCCAATGGCTGGTGTTTATGGTCCTCGCACTCACTAGTACACCAAATAGAGCTTCGTAGAAGCTGACAGTGAGGGCACCACTTTTTTTTAACGGCTCGCTTGCTTTCATCTCACAGAGCCCGCACTGTGAGGGAACCCATATAACTGTAATGCGTGGGAGAACGGCGGTACTGAAACCCAGAGCGGGCAACAGTGTCTAGGGCGCTGTAAAAACATCCAAGGCGACCGCAAAATATATCACACCTCGGGATTTACTTTCCTATTACCCGTGTGCTGTTGAGCTTTTGGTCATCACTTTCACTGGACTATTTTTTACGTAAGGAATAAATTTTAGGAACGTATAGAAGCGATATAAACCAATATGTATTTCTAATACCTGCGTGTCTTTCGTTCGCCTCCTTTATTTTGTTGTATATGCTTTGCTGTAGAGAGATTTAAAGAGAGTCCATCTCCACTATATATATATTTTTCAATGTTGTGCAACACAAGAATAGCAGTGAAGAATTCAGTAAGAAAACCAATCAATGTGAGGCATAACTTGGCTTGAATGTGCTTGTAGCAACTGGGTATACGCCGCGTTCATAAAAAAATAAGTACTCCGTTTAAATTCTTCATAATAGCAAGCGCTGGCCGGCTGCCACTATACGTACGTGCACCAGTGTCTTTTTCCCGATGTACTAGCGTGAGATAGTAAACCACCTCGATTTTGTGCATTTACCGTAAGCTCCGTCACTTGTAGTCTTCCGATGTTTTTATGAAGCTTGAATAAAAGACATCATGTCACCAAAAGACTCTACTTCATCTTCCCGTCTTGTACTGTTTAAGCACAACTGTATTGCGTGGTGCTATGACAACACACTCTGTATTGTCCCATCTCCAACTATTACCGCCTCAAAAAATGGGCACGTTTGGCAAAAAGAGGCCGAATAAGGATTATGCAAGTAATATAAAGCTTCTACAGCAATAACTAATGATGTCTTTGCATTTTTAATAAAGTCAGAGCGATTTTCTGATGTCAGCCCGGACACGTCATTTTCACAATGGCTCAGACAAGGCGAATAGTGCGTGAGTGCTTTCGTATTAGTGTACAAAACTAAAACAATTAGATTAAAGAACGCGTCATCATGGAAGGCAAACTCGCACAAGCTGAGAGGTATGCGTGGTCGCAATTATCGCATTATTATGTTACAGCATATTTAAGCTTATTCCCAGGCTATTAACGAATAAACAAACAGCTCTAAAAACAGGGGCATATTCATGCAAGTCATGGTCAAGAGAAACCGATCCGGATGCGACGAAAAAAATAGCTATTCCTGAAATTTCGATGAATTTTGCAGCGTATGTGGCAATCACACAAAATATTTCAAGCTCACCGATGTGGTCTTTCAGAATGCCTTTTGGAATCCGCCACGGCTGCGTCTACATATATTTAGGACATTTGTGTTTTGAAAGCATTATCTCTCTTAAGTAGCTCTGCTGCAGAACAAAAAACAAGAACTTGACATTGCAGTCGCATTCCAGCCAACATAACTTGAGCGGCGGTTAATAACATGGCAAATTATCGAAAAAAGAATGAACCAATGCTGGACTGTATGTGACCGAGATCATCTTGTGTCATGCCCTATAAGTGAAGTCCATTTGAAGTGATTGCCTCTGCAGCATATCGAGAGTTGTGATAAGTATGACCAGGGTCTCCAGCCATGGCCTGATGGTCCGCATTTCGGTGCCGCAGCTTCTGCATATTATACTGGGTGTTTCAAAGAATCTGTCCAAAATCTTCAAAAATCAGGAAAATGCAATATTTGCTCGCTCCCTTCAGAATTGCTTTTTCTGTAGCGGTAGGCATATTAAGATGGTTAAAGACATCATTTGGGACAGTTATTAAGAAAGTTAAATTAGTTGACTTTTTACTTAGTGGAGTTAGGCGGTTATGTCAAATGGAAGAATTCAAGTTTTTCATGCGAAGAAGCCATCGCAGCTTTGAGATATAGAAAAAGCGGCCTCTAGTAATTATCTTGGTGTAAGGAAATTCAACCAAATGCAACGGCAGACCGAAACCGAAACACCCATGAGCCCAACAAGCAGACGACCAAGATGACGTCACTATTCAAGACAACAATTACGGAGGTGAAGTTCTCCCGCGTTCGTTAAAGGCCAACTCCGGCGATTTTTCGAGGTCGATGGATCTCAAAGAAATTCGCTGGGTACGTTCCTTTGCACGTGTCCGTCATTTATGCCAAATTACAGGCTTGAGACATGCGCAGATTGTTTGCAAATGAATTTTAAAGATTGTCTGCATTCCCACAATTATTGGCAACATTGCGTCGGAGACGTCAGTATTGGGCAGGCGGCGGAAGTGACGCAGCCGAGGGCACCGGTAACTTCGGCCGCTACAGCGAGCGTCTGCTGTGCTGGCCGAGACACTGTCATTATCAGACGCGGCACTCTCAGTCGCAGACATTACAGCTGATGCGCGGCGTGCTCACCTCTCCACTGTGCGCCTGCTTGTCCCGGCTGTCACAGTTTTCATACTCCGCGCTGGCGTGACCGGCATGCCTTGCATGACTTCCGGTTCATTCATAACAACGTCTACGTCATACGTAGAAAGTACACTCGGTTGGGCTTCGTTCAGTGTTGCGCTTTTTTGCTTATTTAAAATTATTCTCCAATTTGCCGAGTATTTCTGCTATCGGGCCCGTGCTATCGGGCCCGTCTCAGGAACATAAAAGCACCATTACTATGACATGGCCAAAAAATCGCCGGAGTTGGCCTTTAAACTGTGTGTTCCATGCGTGCTATAATGATAAGCGCAGCCCGCACACCCACATAACGAAGTCGGTTGATGGTTGGTATAACGACGCTCGCTCATTATGGACGTCTCAGAAGAATATGGCAGTCGCGCTCTTCCGCGTTTCAGTTTGGGTTTCGGCGCTGAATTCGTTGGAGTTTTATTACTTCGCAATTATTACTAGAGGCCGCGTTTTCGAAATCTCAAAGCTGCAATGGGTTCTTCACATGAAGGACTTCAAGTCTCCCGTGTGATGTTACCGCCTAACTGAACTAAACAAGAAGTTAATTAATTTGACTTTCCTAATTACTCTCCCAAATGTCTTTATCCATATCAGTATGCCTGCGGCTACAGAAGTAACTGTGAAGACATCGAACAAATATCGCATTTCCCAGAGTTTTGAGGATTTTGGACGCATTTCTTCAAACACCCTGCATACATATATGCATCCGCATGTATATACAATAAAAACGGTAATGCCATCTCTAAAACATTTATACACTGGTGGAAAAAAGAAAAAGAGGATGGAATTGTTTTCAGGTCTGGCGTTCCCATGCCGGCAGTTTCCCACAGGTTGGGCGCCCTTCCAAGCGAGTATGTACTTCGTTCTGCCGAGCACCAGGCCGGAAGCGCGCTTGTACCTATTTTAGAAGTAGGTACCCGGCGGCCGCAATTCTCTGCCTCCCACAGCAGCGGCGGATGATCGACTATTTCATCAAGACTGTGGTGGCTTATGGTGTGCCCGTGAGCCTTTACAGAACCTTATGGGGCCACCTTTCGAGATTTGTACCCGTGAACGACCGAGCGCCGGCTCGGTGTACTCCTCTATCCGTTAGGAAAAACCGGTGGGTTTCCTCTCGGCACTGGGAATCGAACCAGGTGCCTGCCGCATTGGAAGCGGACGCTCAACCATATAGCCACCGCTGCGGTAAAGAGAATGAACAAATACAGGATTATACAGCACACGTAGTGTTGGCGCAAGCGCTCAGTCATCTGCTCGCGTAAAAGAAAAAAAAAGAAAAAAACCTACGTTAAGTTTACTGATGCTACACTGAAGCAAAAATGATGAGGCATGACCTTTCAGAGAAACGCGTGTGCAAGCCCTGCAGTGACTGGAGAAACACATGAAAAAGAGTGCAGAGGAGGCATCAAGAAAAAGTGCTGAATCAAGCAAAAAAAAAAAAACGGCAAAGTTCGAACATAAATTGGCTGTAACAAAAGCAAAAGAAAATAATACATGTTCTTGCGTCCGTGGCTGGTCGCAGCTGTTGCAGATTGCTGAGCTTTGAGACCAGAAAGCTGCGCAAAACGTGAGCCTACGTGCACTCAAGGCAACTCGGCACACGTAGGCCAACTCCAGTCACCCTGTTTATTACCTCTTGCAAAAGAAACATTATAATAAGAAAAATAAACCTGCCGTCACCATTTTTCTTCAGTTATTGTCCTTCCTATAGCATCTCCGAGTTCTCCGAGTTAAGGTATTTCTTAAGGCAGCATTGTACTTATACGCGTCATCACCACATGGGTCTTCACGGCTCCACGAAGGTAACGTCCGCGGAGGCTGCTTTTTTGTCCTTCACAGCTACTCTTACATGTATACTTTACTTTAAATAAAAAATATGCGACTGACGTATATAAGATATATGGTATCAATCTCCGCCTTCACGCCGAGGAACGGCGAGCAAGAAGAGTGGAACTTGCATAAAAAAAAAGAAAGAAAGCGCGAACCTAATCTTTAAGAGAATGCAGCAACATAGCGAAGATTCTAGAGGAAACATTTAACATAAAAATGCATGAATTGCCCCTATCGCATGTAAATGAATTGGTCAGTCAAAACTCAATAAATTTTTTCCTTTCTTTTTTTCAGGTGTGACAACAGATATTTGTATCCTTTGTCAGTATCGTAAGGGTGGCCGATGAAGTTGAAGGCGCGGGGGGAGGGGGCTTGAAATGAAGTTGGATGTCCGTGGATTCTGCATATTTAATATTCAGTTGGTTTAAGATGTAATATTGATTGCATTATTTATTAGCTGGTTTCTGACCCCTACATGGTATTTGCAAATGAAATGAGGCAGTAATGGATGGGGCAGAACATCTCAATTGTTCTTGTTAGTTTCTCGAATTTTCGAACCGCACCGGACAGTTACAGTAAAAATTGAAAAGCTCTAATTGCGAAAAAAGGCACAATGAACAAAGCGCGGCATGTCCCTCTTTTATTAGTTCAGGCATAGCCCACCTACGCGTACAATGATACACAGCAATGCCTCCAACGGACAAAAATAACATAAATAAACTCACAACTCAACCACAGGCGGGCGCTCTGCGCTGTCAAGGTGTGTTGTTAAATATCGCACCTGCGAAGAGACAGTTCTTGTTCTGCACTTGGGACTACCAGCTTACAGTCCGCCTCAAAAGCTTAGGGTACACGAGGCACAAGAAAAAACTGAATATTCCCGCTGCTTCGGCAGGCAGCCTTGAGTTTAGGTTTACGGCCCGTTCTAAAACTTCCTAATAGCAATATACTGTGCCGTTCGACCGAATACATTAACAAATTCTGGAGACGTTCAAAGCTTTCTCAGACCTAGTGGTCTCTAGACGTCTCACGCATACTGTGCCTCGTTTAATTAGGGATGGACGGTAATTATATGCATGGGCCCCCGTGTTGCCATCCGCGATGTCAGCTTTTTGGGTTCCTGTAATCGGCTCGTTCTGGAAGAAAAGCCCTAGAAGAATAGCTGTTATGTCTGCATGATGGAAAGCCTGCAGAGTGCGCTTCCGGTGATGAATTTTGTGTGTAGCACGACGGCAGTTTCATCAAGACCATGCCCTAACTTATGGATTTATGGATCTACAATCGTTGCAGATTATTTCAGTTTAGAACTGAAGCACTTGAAATAAATTTTTTTTTTAACATGTTGCTGATGTTTCTATAGAAGGTTTTGATACTGCGGATACATTTGGGGTGATGTTTTTTATTAAATCCCACAGTCACGAAACTAACCCATGTTTAATGACACGCACGCACGTACTCAAAAATGCGCCGACAAATAGGTAACTAATTTAAAGATAAACAAAACTAAAGAAAAATTGGTTCGTGTCCCTAAAGCAGTTTCGCGATATGGAGGTGCCGTACTATGGAAGTAATTTTCTGATTGACTGATGGCCAATATAAATCACATTACGCACTGCACATCACTGGGCAATTTGTATTGCACGTCAACACACTGTAGTGCGGCCAAGCTGCAACGGCATCTCGTGAGCTACGTTTTCCTTCCTCTGTTTCATTTCCTTTCTCGTCTTTTTGTTGTTGCTTTTTGCTTCGGGTTTCTGCGCTCATTAGAGTAATTGCTTAAGTGCACTTGGAGCATCAAGAAACGTTTAATATGCTTTTGCTATAAATATATCTTTGGAAGTCATTTCGCGTATTTGCTCTTTCACTCGAAGAGCCGTCAAAAGCCTGAGTGCCCGTAATTTTTTACGAGGAAATTAATATTCGCGCGCCACCTCGTCTGCCGCGGCCCATTAGCGATTAACGGCGGCGCCGCGCTGGACGGATGACAAGTACCGTGGCGTGCCAAAAACGCGCGATTATTATAAGTGGACACCGCCTCAAATGCATGAGGCAATATAATACGGCAACTCAGCTTCTAATGGGAAAGGAGGCCCTTGTACGGAGCATAAAATTTGCATGGCCGAAGCGCCCTCTTTTTTTTTCGTTTGATTCGACAGACCATGGCTTCCCTTTAATTTCCAACCTGAAAAAGTGACTGCAAAGAACAAAAACGAAAGACATCGCCTTGAACTTGTCTTTTTCGAAGCGTTGCTATACACGTAACAGCCCTCTTCAAGGTTGTCGGGCCATACCGCCTTAGCCAAGCCTCGTTTAGCTCTGGATAAGCAGAGTGAGAATTTGCGAAGCGAGAGGGGCTCCGCATAGATGCCTTAGAGCAAGCTTCCCGGTAAGGTACTTTGTCTGTCACCTCTTCCAAGATGGCCTGGTGCGTTCATTACCCAACGTGTGTTAAAGGGAAAAATTGGTAATGGTAAGTACGGGGCCATGCTGCACATTTAGTACTCCTCGATGTCACTCAACATATAATAATAATAATAATTTATGGCGTTTTACGTGCCAAAACAAGGATATGATTATGAGGGACGCCGCAGATGGGGGCTCCGGGAACTTAGACCACCTGGGGTTCTTTAACGTGCACCTAAATCCAAGTACACAAACCTCTAGCGTTTCGCCCCCACCGAAGTGCGACCGCCGCGACCGGGGTCAAACCCTCGACCTTCTGGTCAGCAGCCGAGTACCAAAACCACTGTACCACCACGGCGACCCAACATATAATGTGTTGTATCTTAGCACGTAGACGCCTTTGGGAGTAAGCTGTGCCTAGATATATAAACACATATAAAAAAGGAACTGCTAACATCAACTCTCACGTCACCGACTGACAACCATGCGCACACGTGAAAGTGCAAGAGCGCTATAGCGTGACGGATTGATCTCTGGAGACGGACGCTTTGTCCAAGTGGAAAACGAGAGAGAGAGATCGAGAGGGACCGTGCGTCCTTCGCATATGCCCGAGTAGCCATATGTGCGCTCTTTCGTATCAGAAACAACCTCGAGCTTACGCAGATGCGCATTAACACAGTCGATCGCACCATGAAAGCCCCCATTGCTTGCAACGGCAGCGCGGTGATGCATTCGTTACCGTCGTCGTTATCAAGACAACCATCCAGATAATAAAGTAGCAAGAGCTCTCACTCTAGCCGTTTCACCACAAAGACATGTGCAAAGTGCAGACTAAAAAGAAAAGAAAAAAGAAAGTTCGAGCACGTCGCTTCAGGACAAAGGCTTTTACCGCTCCTTCTGCGAAGGGAGAGCCGCATCGGTGATGCCTCAGTGGATACCAATAGAATCCCCACAGCCGCACGCATCGTTGCCATCTTATACATCATGGGGAAGGAAAGACTTCGGAGGGAGCATCACGTCACGTAGCCAGCCTTGGCAAGCGAACGCTCCGTGAAGCCCCCAGTGAAGCCCCCCCCCCCCACGTCAGCTTTCGCGTCGAGATCACGCAAGAAATGAGATTGACCGATACTTTGCAGTTTGGTGTCCGGAATTTTTTAATCAAAGCGCGCTTGCTCGGCACAGATCGGCCGCCTCCTGGAGGGGCTTCAAAGACAGAACACACGAAGGTACTTGGAAGCGCAACACGCACAAAATACACAAGAAGAACTAGACAAGACAAGCGCTCTTCTTGTCTAGTTCTCCTTGTGTATTTTGTGCGTGTGGCGCTTCCAAGTACCTTCACGGATCAGTACAGACTGGCCCCGACTTTCTGTTCTAAACAGAACTCCACCCGTTCTAAACAGAACTCAACCCGGAGTACTAAAACCAATCGCGAGCGCTGATGATCTGATCACGGGTTCGGCCGACACTGTAGGCTCGAATCGCATTGTGGAATGCTCCCTCCCAACAGTTTCCTTCCTCCGTCGTATACAATTTACGTCATCTTAGCGGTGTATCTGGCTTCTGCGCTATCAGCTTTGTGAGTTGCCGCCAATTCAGCGACGAATAAATCGGTCAGAATTGAGATTATCGTTCAACAAAGGGGTTATAGTGCTCAAGCATAGCTTTCTAGCTCCGAAATGAAAACTAAAGGCGAGAAAAGACGAATAGCTCGGTCTTTTGTCTCCTCTCTTTCTTTTTTCTTTTGGCAATGCTGCCGCTAAAGACCATGCTTGTACGTACCACTGATTCCTCACAAAGCTAAAAATTAACAGCTTGCCTGATGAGCAAAGCTGGCTCCAGTTCTAAGCTGCCCTCCCTGTATTAGTGTTAAAGGGGTCATGAAGTACCCCTTGGGCTGATTGAAAAAACACATCCTGCGGAAAGCTGACACGGCTATGAACTGCTCTGCCAAATATTACAGTCGTGCGCGCCGCGTAATGGCCACAAGCGGAGCTCGAAGTTGCCGTTTCCCCAGGCACCCTCTTTTCAAACAGAGGCCGGTTCTCACTCTCGTCGGTGGGCGGGGCGTCTGTCCGCTGTACGTCGCAAGAGACATAGCATGCTTATTGGCCGATAGCCGACGTAAGTCGAGAGCGGCGTTCGGGTCAGATGCGCTTCTTGCCGCGGGGTGCCGCTACTTGCCGGCGCCGCACTCCTCAGTACACGGTAGCCGCACTCGCGCAAGCGAATCACAGCGGGAGAGCGATCGCGTTTCATGACGCGCGCTGGCGTAACTTCTTTCCCCTATGCCATACCTCCCTGTCTAGCTTCCAGTGCGCTCGCCGGCACGAGAAAAGAGAGAAAGCGCTGGGAGCGTGCGCCAAACCCCCGTAACTCCGCTTATTCTTGACGGATTCGAGAAATTTTTGCGGCAATCGATTCGGGAGGCAGTACACTCAGATACTGAGGCCATTAGATCATTACTTGGAAAAGTGGTTCATGACCCCTTTAAGAGGAGCGCTATTGCGTGAAATATGCGAAGGTGATCAGATAAAATTAACGATCACTGATACCTTGCGTAAGATTTTCTTTTATACAGTAACCCATTGTGGTTGACCAATGCAAAGGAACGAACATAAGATGCTTGTGGAATATTATATAGCATGATCAGTGTAATGTCAATGCATCATTCGCTAGAAATTACTGCTATTTAATATTCTTAGTAACTGATAGAACGCATCAACTTGGAAAGGTACTTCTCTAAACGGCGTGTCCTTCTTAACAGTTTTATTACAATGTTCGGTTTCCTTTAGTGCGGCGCAGTCGAAGCATCCCATGTTCTCTTGCAGGCAGCTTTCAAAAAGGCTCGCGAATATTGAATGCTCCTGCGATGAATTTAATGTCTCTATTGCGGAGAATACAGGGCTAATCCAAACACGCTCTACATAGCTTCAAAAGTATTCACCGAACCACTCCGAGCATGCTGTATGATAGCAGATCTGTGCATAAATGCTAATCCACATGATATAATCTTTTCGGGAAACACGTACCCCTCGTGAGATGTGGTGTCTTGATTCAGTGAGGACCACGGAAGGCTACCAAGAGCTGTAAATACGCTTCCTTATATTCGCTGTTCTGGTACAAAGCTATTCGTACTTATAAACGTTCGTTTCGTTTGGTAGTGTTCAAAACAGCCTACTCAACTACACGGAAGTCTCTACACTCGAGTCTATGTGTTGCTCTTACTTCGTCGTCAACACACGAAACACGCCGGTTTAAAAGTCACACTATGGTTCCGAACTCATGTCAAATAAATTCACCACGTGCGCTACTTTTAAACAGAATACAGACAGGAACAGCAAAAAGAAGGAGAACAGGAAGAATGAAAGTGCTGCTATACTTCTGGCGAGGCGATTCATATTCTTAAGCCGGCCTGATCATGAAATGCGCAGAAACGCCAGCCTGCGAGTACGGCTTCTCTTCGATACTCCGATCACACTGCAGCCAAACACACAAAAAACAAAAATTCATGCCATGGGAAGGCTAAGAGGGCACGATTGTTCTTTTCGAAATATCCTTGGCTGATCACACGAAAGCGACCTCACGTGCGTGTCCATCATATCCCTTCAATCACCTTAGTTGAGAAACGCCAGCCCCTCGAAGCGGAGCCGTACGACTATAGGATGGCTGAGGTAGCTTAACCCGAAAACGATGACTGATGAAAAAGGCTTCAGCAGAAGGCTTTGCTGAACGCCGATTCTGGGAAAATCACAGAAACAGGGTGTTTGATATGTGTCAAGCTGAAGCTATAGAAGGATGCTATAAGCGTTAGCACTGGAATAAGAGGAACAAGACTACCGTACGCGACTGCGCTGCAGTTTAGGCGTAGCTGGAGGGATGGAGACCCGTCGTCCGCAAAATGTTTCTCTGGACCATTGCTGTTTTTTTATATGTAAATTGTTCTGTACGTAACCTGACAACCACCGCCATATCTCTACCATACGCTTTTTAATCCTGATTGTGCACCCGATGAAGATATGTGAATACGCAGCGCACGCATTCTTGTTCATTTGCATTTTGCTCCGTCAGTGAGGTTCTTTCTTTTCCGAGAAAGAAAGAAAGAAGAAAGCTTCATTGCCTCTACTGTCTTTTCCACATCTATTTTCCATGTCCCCGCCGGCAGCTTCGAATACTTCCCCGCCACTGATATCGTCCTTTCTTTCTTCTTTCCGGCGCCACATCTTTTTTGTCGTTGTTGTTCTGCTGCAGGCTGTTGTCAACTGACGCACTTTAGTACCGCCAACAATATAATTTACATTAGTCATGATGGAACGCCTGTTTTGGCATCCGCCAAAGTATTGCTTCAACGTAGTGCTTCACTATATGTCAGAATGCATTCAAGGCATGCGAGGTTAGCGTTATGTATCCGGAAACGGCGCTTACTGGCACATAATGTCTAAAGTGCAGAATTGATTGATTTTCGAAAGGCTTACGTCTGAGTGCTTGGCGTCGAACTCAGAAAATGCTGAGTTTCAAGCTCGCTTTCACTGGTTAGTATCCCGTCACGATAAATAAAAAAGCACACGCGTTTCGGCACCCAACTTTCTTGAGTAGTGGAGTATATCAGAAATGCGTCAGCGGGCCGCTAAAGTAGTAGTGGAGAAGGGGGGGGGGGGGCATTACAAATTTAGTTTTTACCTTCATGCCTGAAGAAAGGTTTTTTTTCTTGGAACGGGCGCAATAGTAATACCATTGCCCAACAGTATATGATGCGTGATTTTCACTAACCGACAACGCGGATTTTCATCTATGAATATTCATTCTACGAATATTCTAGGCTGTAGAGCACCAGTCGCGTGCCTTTGAAGATGTGTTAAAATATTCGTATGCAGCATTGTGTACGTTGGATACATATTCACGTTGATGCCTTTCGAAAAGCTTCAGTTTTTAAAGCGACAGCGTTAAAGAGCTCGTTCCGCAGAAATTTCGGTATCGGCGTCGGTGTCGTTGGTTGTGAGCGAAAAATCATCATCTTGTATAAAATAAATAATAAAAAATCTTAGGTTCGAGTGAGAATCGATCCCAGGCTGTCTGCGTGGCAAGCAGGTGTTCTACTACAGAGCCACTCCATTGCTTGGAACTGCACCGAAATGAACTTTAATGATCCACAAACATGCGCGTCCTGTGTACAGGTGTCACTCTACCAGATGTAATAAGGAAGTAAAACGGGGTACAAACGTATATTCCCATCGGGCGTCACACCATGTGAACTGCATAACGAGTTGGTGGTTTAAAGCCGACCACCCATTACAAAAGGCATGCAGATTACTTCGCGTATTCCCTTACGAACACGTAGTGGGTGCATCGCAACTTCGAAAAAGTATCACGCGCTTAATTGCTGCTGGTTTAAAGCATGCCACCGATTACAAAGGGCATAGACATTAGTGCGCGCATTCTCTTACACACTGTTGTGGGTACAGTGTTGTGGGTACACTGTTGTCATATAAGTGCTGTTGAAGAGGGCGGAAAACTTTACCTTTACTATAGGTATGTCGAGTGCGTGTGTTTGTGCATGTGTGTGAGACAGGGCGACTGAACGTAATGAAAGCGAAACAGAGAACTATCGCTATCGCATTCAACTCTTAAAGGCGAAGTTTAAGCGACCTCCAATTTTTCTTTTTCGGTTTCGAAACCATGCAACTATGCACATAAATCTGTGTTGTGGGAGACCGTTGTGCTATCGTGCAGCAGCCCTTGTACTGATGTCGCGGTAACGGGAGTTTTGTCAAGCCGAAGTTTTCTAGACTTTGTTTTCAGTACCTTCTTCTTGATCATTTAAAAATGGGAGAAATAGAACATTAGAGGAGTGATATTAAAACAACCTATAAGAGCACTCTCTTTTGCGCCAACTTCCTGATTTTAGGAAATAACACAGATTTATCACCGATAACACTTCTGTACCTGCCTAGATCTGAATAGGAGTTAAATAATCAGATATTGCATTCCAAAACAGCAGCATGCACTGCACCTACACATTAGCCAATCCCAGACCCTGCGTCTGTGATTGGCCTCCAGGTTTGACATGAGGTTTATTGAATAGTGTTTGTGAGAAAGCTTACCGGGCACTGTTTACATGCCAGTGTACCTGTTTATGCAGCCTAGAAATACGGTGAATGTGCAGCTTTCACTATCTTACGTTTCTAGCTTATGTGAGCGAGAGAAAACGTTCTAAAAGCATTTTTGGAAGATCGTGCGATAAAAACGTTATAAAAAGCCAAGCACGTCTGTGTGCACGCAGATATCTGTTCATAAAGCGAAACTCAACGCTTAATTGATAAAATATAAAAAAATTACACCATATCCCACTCAAGGGACCATGAGGGGATGTGAAGCAGCATTGGTGGCGCACACCAAGTTTCCGTTACGTTCACTCGGCGTTTCCGATAGTGTGTGAGGTTTGTATTTAGTGTTTGTGTCATCGTTCCTTGTGTTTGTGCATTGCTTTACGTTAGCGCCGATTGAACGAGTGGCGCCGACGCTGACGTTACAACTCATCTGAACGGGAGCGAGCGAGAATGACGGAAGCCGACCGAGCGCACGCGCTCATATGCACGTGCAATGGTGGAGGTAGATGAAAGAGTGGGTTAGAGGCTGTATTTGGCTGCGGCGCGGCTGCATCACGTGGGAGGAGAGTGATGCGATTCTTTACTTTTCTTGGTATAGGGGTATGAGAGAGGAAAAGGAGGGAAAAGGGGGAAGAGTGCTCAATAACTGTCTCTGTGTAGGACACCTCAACCAAAACACTCGTGGGGGGGGGGGATGAAGGCGGTAGAAAGAGAGAAGAGGATGAGGTAGTGATTGGAGCTGCGCCGCGGCTGCAGCGCGAGGGAAGAGAGGAGAGAAGGCGACCGAACACCTGCGTAAAGGAGGAGAGTGGGAGAGAGAGCACGCGCATGCGCAGTGGAGCGCGGACGCCACCACCGCCACCGGACACAGCCCCAAGCAAAAGCTGCTTCGCATCTAAAATTCCCTTGCATAACTTCCCTTGATACCGCCAAGATTGCAAAGAGCTAGCACAAGGTGCTAAATGTAAGTGCTCCAGTCTCTCGCATTGGTCGGCATAAACCCTCGCATTTACCGCAACCCCGTCGAATCATCATTAGACGCTGATCTGAGAGACCACAAACATGTTTGAACCCGTTTAACAAAAAATATTACAGAGTAACATACTCAGCCTGAGCGATGTTTGAAAAATTCGGCTTTCGTAAGAGTGGCGCGAAGTACCCAAAATAGCAGAAATTAAAGCCAGTGTTGAATTGTGCTTATGAATTTGTCAAAGGAAACGTAATTTCGTGCACTATAAACTGCACATTTCTGCGTTACCCGTTGTCTGTATACACCGTTCTAGTTTGCTATGGAGATTACCGTCTATCTGGACATCAAGGCGACCTCGTCGCGTCAGTAGGGGCGACGTTTCACAGAACGGCTCAATTTTTGCGGCCAGTGACGTCGCACAAATGCCTAGCGTATATATAACTAATGCTGGGGTAAAAATTGGTAACAGTGGCGAGTAAGACAGCATCTTCTTCCTCGAGTAGTCTCGCAATTAGCGGTTGAGGTGGAACCCCGTTCACGAAGATTTTCTTCATCGGCTCATGTGAGTGTCGCGGTTACAGCTACTACTGCTGCTAAAGTTCCGTGAGTACGGGTCCAAATTACTCCACGCAGAACTTGCACGCACAGGCACAATGTCCGCCAATGAAACAAATTTAGGCACCTACGCACTACTGGTGCGAAGACCGAGAAAACAGCGCAGCTGGTGGCTTTCCCCTCCTCAAATGCACTTCAGAACTCCTCACCGTTGCTTCCTTTTTCCACCCATTGCTATACTTATTATAAATAGCATACCTCCCCCTCCTGCTTTCCTTCCTCATCACCGCACATCACTTCTCACCTTCATTTCCCTTTCCCACCTTCTTGATATACTATACTATACTATACTATACTATACTATACTATACTATACTATACTATACTATACTATACTATACTATACTATACTATACTATACTATACTATACAAGAGAGGGAAATAGACCCCTACCGTTTGTAGCGCAAAGCCACAAGGAAATTCATACGGATTTCTCAGAAAGAAAGCCTCTTAGTTGCCAAAAAATTCGTCCCGGTCCGGGGATCCAACCTGGGATCGGGCGGTCGCACTACCAATCAATCTAACAATCAAGCTTCAATCAGTTGACTACGAACTGGTGTGCTGTGAATGAAATCGTCAATATTGAGTTCCTTCTCGCATATTGGATACAAGAAACTGCGAAAAGAGGACCCTCAGTCAGTACCAAGCGAGCAGGTTCACACGATCTCTATCGTGATAAGGGTCTCAGATATTAAATTCAAGTTAGTTCCGTTAAAGAAGCATTAAAGCAGCATACGCTGCGAAGCAAACGTTTAACTGTATGGATATGCATATTACTGTAATTCCTCGCAGGTGAATGGGTAAAGACACGGAGCGGTAATGCCCGAGAATAAAAGCATGCGTTTTCAAAACCAAACTGACAGCTGCATCAAAAGGAGCTCACGACCTGATCCTTTTGGTGCAGCTGTCAGTTTGGTTTTGTCATGGAGCTGCTTTGTCATCCTCCAGGCAATCAAACAAAATCAAAGCAAAATGGGCTGAACGATCCTTACAAACATATATAACGTTTCCGTTACTGGCAGCTTTCATGTTGAATGACACTTTAGGTGTTTAATGCGGTGTTGGTAGTACTCAGCGCATGGTCTCGAATGACAAGCCACACCGTCTTCTAACCATGCGCCTGTAAGAATGCTTTTATTTTTCAAAACCCTGTACAATTCAGATGTGTGCTCACTTATAATGCGATGGACTACGATCACTTTCAATTCAATGCGTCTGCACTTGTTCGAATGCGACCACGCCGCCCGAAATTTCAATGCACTCAGGGCGAGCCCGGAAGCAGTAAGAACTATGGCAGCCACGATTCATCCAATAAAGAGAATAAAACAAAATTCACCCCTGCAAAGAGCGCGGCTGCGATACGGCTATTCAGAGAATAAATGCTCCCGCGAGGAGAGAGGCCTCCGTTTTGTTTTGACAAACGTGGGGTCGGATGCGCGTACATTGCTGCCTCGGGAGTGTTCGCACAAAACAAAGAAAATAATAATAATAACGGCGTTTTGCTTTCACAAACGCGAGCTCTGAGATAGCATAAATAAATATTTAATGACCTTAATATACAGAAATATTTTTTCCTGAAATGCTTCCATATATCACTCTAGGCTTCGCGCATGGTTCTCTGTAAGTACTTTTATGGGCCCGTGGATCAAATATCTTACTGGAAACTGCACACGACCGTGGACGGCAAATGCCTTTTCCCGTCCTGCCTGTGTGCCTTCAGTGGCGCTTCGTTGAGAGAAATGCGACCGTTGTTCTCCAAGCATAAAGAAATGCACTTCCTAGGCAAAAGAGAAGCAGAATGGTCGAGGATCCGGCCTATGAAAAATTCAATACAAATTGTGCTTTTGTTATTTTATAAAGCGCTAGTTTTCCAAATTTCGTGCGACGTTGTCAACAGCAAACAGAAGCTGTATGCCACGTGTGTTTTGATTTTTTCTTGACACTGCGCATCATTTATTCAAAGAGGCCTTTTCTGGCCCTCCTTTCTTCCTTTACGTCTATTTGCCAAGTTACTGACCTACTGAAACACTCCGTATGCAATGCCGAAATTCGATATGTTTCTTAAGATTCTTACGGAAGTATATGGCAAATATATGACAAATATATGGGAAATATATGGATTCCATAAGGTAACACATGGAATTATTGGAATGACATACCGAACGTGTAGGCATATGGTAACCGAAAAGGAGGATCATTCATACATGCGCAAATTTAGCAGCAAGTACACTAATACACGCAATTGAGGTTTTGTATTTGTGCACTCTCGATGAATAATCCCAACGATTAAGTGCGTGCGCTTGTTGCAATGAATTGGTGATCCTGCAAGTTCGGTGCAGAATGTGATAAGAAATTACTTTGCGCAGCGTGAGACAACTGTGTGGAGGCGAATAAACGAACGATTCACTGCGAAGTAATAGCTGTTGCAGCGATAGTGTCAGGCGTACAAAGAGAAAAAAAAAGCATCCGTTTTTCATCACTCGTAAAATTCAATTGAGCAAAATAGACGAAAACACCCCTTCTTCAGTACTACGGAAAATTTTCGTGCTTGCATGTGATGACGCCTTCGTGACTAATTATTTGTCAGGATTTTGTCTCACTTCTGCTGTAAATATGCTCACAGCAAACGTTCCTGCACGCCTCAGAAAGTACCGATTGATATGACTTCGCGCGAATCTGTCCATTCTCAATGGAACATTTTTAAAGAACCCCAGGAGGTCGAAATTTCCGGAGCCCTCCACTACGGCGTCTCTCATAATCATAGCGTGGTTTTGGGACGTTAAACCCCAGTTATTATTATATCAGTGGAACATTTTTGTAGTTTCTGTTTATATGGCCTGCATATTTGGTGTAGAATGATCAACGTTAGAGCGACAGCTAATCTGCGCAATTTGTCGCATTATACTCGCACGCAGATTTCCTCGTTGTAGCACTGAATCAAAGCCAGTGCTGCAACGAATACATAGTAACCTTCCACAGGGCAAGCTTTTATTGCGAAAGCAATTATATGGACACTCTCGGCTGGTTTTTGCCATCGCCGTCATTTCCCGGATATGTATATGTATGTATATATAAACAAAAGTCACAAAGAAAAAAAAAACTTCCGAAGCGCGCCACCGGGATTCGAACCTCCGATCCATCGCTCCGCAGCGCGCTGCCTTAAACAGCTCGTCCACACGCCAACGTCTGTATAGCATAACAACGGCAAGCTATTTCTATGCACCATTTAACGCTAACGGCACGCAGAGCGCGGAGGTGCTTCAGTATGTGTAGTATCACCCACGAGATTGCACGAAAGACGCGCTTTAAAAGAACGCTCCTATATTTTCCTTCAGTTTGAAAGCTGCCCTTGAGACGCGCACTAAAAAGTGGCCCATTTCTGTACCCCCCTCGCGATGTGGAACGCCTAGTAAACAATGCGTCGAACGCCACCGCGCGGCAGGAGACGAGGACTGGTCCTTCCACGCACCGCAGTTCTAAAGAAAAAAAAATCTAAGAGCGTTGGGTTGTCGCACGCTGCTCAAACACGATGAAGTAACAACCGTAACAGTTGTTAGTTCGCGCTCGTTCCGTGTATACCTGTGCATTCTTTTCGAGTGTCTTTCCTTGTGTTTGAGCCGCGCGCTGCGAGTCTCGAGCTGTGACTGTTGTTAGTTCGCGGACGTCCTGCGTGTGGTCTTTTCGTCAGTCCTTTGCGCTCGAGTGGCGCTTTGCAAGAATCGAGCTGCTTGCCGTTCTTCGTGTGACATTCTAATGTATTGCTATCGCATTTATTGCTTCGCCGTTGCGGCAATACTGTGACTTTTCTAGCAAACTTCTTTTGCGGCCTAAGGACTCTAGCAGCGGGCGATCAAATGTGAAATTTCAATACCGCTAGCGCCACACTACAGTTCAAGAAAATGCCATGGTTAAGGTATGACGTCAATCAGACGAGAAGCCGGTTTTCTGTCTTAAACTAGGAGTTAGGAAAAGGGGGCAGAAAAAAAAGGAAAAGGAGCTATCCTAAGCTATGTAAAGCACGCAATACCCAGGGCAGCATAATGACAAAAAAAAAAGACAAACAGCACTTCTGTTCTCTTTTCTTTCAATTGACTTTTGGTGTTTTTGTGCGCTCTACCCACCCTAAGATGTCGCCACGTAAACTAACACAAACCCAGACCTTATATCAGGAAGAACGGGGATAGTGAACACAGTGTACACGCGAAAGCATGTACTATAGGACTACAATATAAAGACTTAGTATGATGAACTTCCTAAACTGAACTAACGCATCAAAATTTGCGTGAAAAATTTGCACCAAGCTAAGAACCCAACTATCAGTCGCAGGAGCCCAAGAAGTCCATCTAAAGTCAGTGTGTCCAAAGGCTTTCTTCATACAAGCTGCACATCATTAACGGTATGACGCAATTAACAACGCTTACATCCAGGCTTGGTTATTCCAAAGTGGAACGTCTGTTTCCCGAAACTACTTACGTGCTGCAAAAGCAGAAAACAGAAAAGGAATGAAGGACAGAGCGCTTCCTTTCTTTCTTTTAAGTGTGGATCACATTAGGGGCTCGGGCTGTCGTATGCTGTCATCGTATGCTGTCGTCGTCGTCTGATGTCGTTTGGCGTAATGCAGGCAAAATCATGCATATCATAGCCATCCATAGCATAGCCATGTAGAGCAACGGCGAGGAAAAGGGAAGTGAGGCTGAGGAGCAGCGACGCGAGGGGGAGGAGGAGAGAAAGGAGGAAGTTACAGGGAGGAGGAGGAGGAAGGAAGTATGCTGTCATCGTATGCTGCCATCCTACTACCGCTTAACGTCACGCAGGCAAAACCATGTACACCGTAGCCATGTAAGCAAGGAGGCGGGAAAGGGAAGTGAGGTTGAGGAGAAGGGAAAGGATGAAAGGATAGGGTAAATCATAGCATATTCATGCATAGCAAGGAGGTTGGAAAGACAAGTGAGGGTGAGGAGGGGGAAGGAGGAAGGGGAAGGTATAACAAAGCGTAGCCATCTATGGCATCGCGCAGGCAAAACCAGGTATAGCAAAGCCATGCATAGTATGGTATAGTAAGGCTGCGGGAAAGGGAAATGAGGGTGAGAAAGGGGAAAGGAGGAGGGTAAAGCATAGTGTCATTTATGGCGTCATGCAGGCAAAACTGTGAATATTTAGCCGTCTATAGCATAGGCATGTATACCAAGGGGGCGAGAAAGAAAAGTGAGGGTTAGAAGTGATGTTAGGGCAAGTAAAATGGGAAGGAGGATCGAGAAGGTAAAGTGTGGCATAGCCAGCATAGTATAGCATATGCATCTGTAGTATAGTATAGCAAGGCCTGGTAAAGGGAAGTGAGGGCGAGCAGGAGTAATGTGATGATGAGGATGAGAGAAAGGAGAAGGGGAGGGTAGAGCATAGCGTAGCCGTGTATAGTATGGTATAGTAAGAGGGTGGAAAAGGTATGTGGAGATGAGGAGGAGGGAGAGAAAGAAGACAGAGGGCGCCACTCCATCACAAATAAAGAGAGAGAGAGAGATAAAGGTTTAGTGAAAGGCAGGGAGATTAACCAGACGTTTTTCGGTTTGCTGCCCTGCACTGGGGAAGGGGTAAGGGGGGATAGAAAAGAAAGGAAGAAAAAAAGAAAAAAAAAGAGAAAAAAACGCACACAAACTCAAGCATCACAGTCGTTAGCGAGGTCGATTGAGTGGAGAAACTTCAGCAGCGCCTTCGTCGCTATCTAGTTGGAAGCTAAAACGTTCCGGCACTCCAAAATTGATTGTTCAGAAAGCGGCTGGTCATCGAGGCGTGCTAGGGTTGCTGAGAGCTGTTGTCTCTGGGGGCTATAGTGAGGACAGTGACACATGATATGCGCAATGGTTTCCTCGCTGCCACAGTGAGCACAGGCAGCACTGTCTGCCATTACGATTCGGTAAGCAAAGCTGTTCATGAAAGACACTCCCAGCCACTCCAAAAGGTTTCCTTTCTCGCCATGGACACCGAGCAGGCTGCATGTTTGGAACGCCAATACGCGCACTTCCTACAGCTTTCGTGTTGAGTGTAGCTGCATACATTTTTTTCTATCTAACTCCTTCAAACTTACTATCCTTGGCTGCAACTACCCTTGGGCACAGTGACGGGAAAGTATGCGAGAACGTTTCAGATTCCATAACACATTCAATGAGATTTGTACTATAATCACGGATTGAAAACTTCATAATCAACTAAGGCAAGCTTCAATATTTTTCATTTCCTATTCTTAAATTAATTGTTAAATTAATATTCTTAAATTAAGCGCTGGGATCAAAGGCATTTACCCGTGTACTCTACACCTAAGGCCTTCCGTCGGCAGACACTAGCATACTGCTTTAGCAGACCAGCGAGTTGCTTAGAGTGTCGTGTACGCAGTGAGCTCGGCAACGAGTCGCCTCCGGTACCGGAAATGGGCAGGCGGAAGCGTGGTGGACTGTTCCGGAAATGTAGGCGCACTTACGCGCACCATTTGTTATGGATGAGATGTTCTGCTGATTGTTCACCAATTCACTCCCCTTAGCGCGATCGTTGAACAAGTCCGCACTAACGCATAGCGCCGTGAGTAGTGAGAGAAAATAAGGTAAAATTACAATAATTGCAAAGATACAATTATTCATAGCTCAGTCACTTGTATGTAACCTTGCCTCACTTTGATGGATCGGTTGGATTACACTTCGAAGTGATCAAGTCATCACACTTAGCCTTAGGTGTACCTTAAGGCATCCTGGATCCGCAGTCTCCAACTACGGCGTGGCTCGTAATCATGTCGTGGTTTTGCCACTTGAAAGTGTGGCAATTATTATTAGAGTGTACCAAATTGCCGGAGACACTTTGTGACTTCATTCAACAGAATCTCTTTGTCGTTTTAGAGCTAGTACAAAACACACGCACACGCACGCACGCACGCGCACGCACGCGCACGCACAC